>NW_027308040.1:0-233000 GCF_047496885.1 Scyliorhinus torazame | reverse complement strand
AAATGCTTAACTCGCCGAGAAAATTACTTTTTTCCCACAATGAATGTCTGGCAAAAAATAGTAAATTACAATGCAAGCCGTTCTGAAAGCAATCGGTAAATTACTCAAAATGCTTAACTCGCCGAGAAAATCACTTTTGTTCCACAATGAATGTCTGGCAAAAAATAGTAAATTTTAATGCAAGCTATTCTGAAACCAATCGGTAAATTACTCAAAATGCTTAACTCGCTGATCAAATCACTTATTTCCCACAATGAATGTCTGGCAAAAATTAGTTAATTTTGATGCAAGACGTTCTGAAACCAATCGGCAAATTACTCAAAATGCTTCAGTCGCCGAGAAAATCACTTTTGTTCCACAATGAATGCCTGGCAAAAAATAGTTAATTGTGATGCAAGCCGTTCTGAAATCAATCGGCAAATTACTCAAAATGCTTAACCCGCCGAGAAAATCACCTTTTTCCCACAATGAATGTCTGGCAAAAAATAGTAAATTTCAATGCAAGCCGTTCTGAAACCAATCGGTAAATTACTCAAAATGCTTAACTCGCCGAGAAAATCACTTTTTCCCCACAATGAATGTCTGGCAACAAATAGTTAATTGTGATGCAAGCCGTTCTGAAATCAATCGGCAAATTACTGAAAACGCTTAACACGCCGAGAAAATCACCTTTTTCCCTCAATGAATGTCTTGCAAAAAATAGTAAATTTTAATGCAAGCCATTCTGAAACCAATCGGCAAATTGCTCAAAATGCTTAACTCGCATAGAAAATCACTTTTGTTCCATAATGAATGTCTGGCAAAAAATTGTAAATTACAATGCAAGCCGTTCTGAAATCAATCGGCAAATTACTGAAAACGCTTAACACGCCGAGAAAATCACCTTTTTCCCTCAATGAATGTCTTGCAAAAAATAGTAAATTTTAATGCAAGCCGTTCTGAAACCAATCGGCAAATTACTCAAAATGCTTAACTCGCCGAGAAAATCACTTTTGTTCCACAATGAATGCCTGGCAAAAAATAGTTAATTGTGTTGCAAGCCGTTCTGAAACCAATCAGCAAATTACTCAAAATCCTTAACTCGCCGAGAAAATCAACTTTTTCCCACAATGAATCTCAGTCAAGAAATAGTAAATTTCAATCCATGCCGTTCTGAAACCAATCGGCAAATTACTCAAAATGCTTAACTCGCCGAGAAAATCACTTTTCTTCCACAATGAATGTCTGGCAAAAAATAGTAAATTTCAATGCAAGCCGTTCAGAAACCAATCGGCAAATTGCTCAAAATGCGTAACTCGCCGTGAAAATCACTTTTGTGCACAATGAATGCCAGGCAAAAAATAGTTAATTGTGATGCAAGCCGTTCTGAAACCAATCGGCAAATTACTCAAAAAGCATTTTCTTGGCGAGTTAAGCATTGTGGAACTCGCCGAGAAAATTACTTTTTTCCCACAATGAATGTCTGGCAAAAAATAGTAAATTTCAATTCAAGCCGTTCTGAACCAATCGGCAAATTACTCAAAATGCTTAACTCGTCGAGAAAATCACTTTTGTTCCACAATGAATGTCTGGCAAAAAATAGTAAATTTTAATGCAAGCCGTTCTGAAACCAATTGGTAAATTACTCAAATGCTTAACACGCCGAGGAAATCACCCTTTCCCTCAATGAATGTCTTGCAAAAAATAGTAAATTTCAATGCAAGCCGTTCTGAAACCAATCATCAAATTGCTCAAAATGCTTAACTCGCCGAGAAAATCACTTTTGTTCCACAATGAATGTCTGGCAAAAAATAGTAAATTTCAATGCAAGCCGTTCAGAAAGCAATCGGCAAATTTCTCAAAATGCTTAACTCGCCTTGAAACTCACTTTTGTGCCACAATGAATGCCGGGCAAAAAATAGTTAATTGTGATGCAAGCCGTTCTGAAACCAATCGGCAAATTACTAAAAAATTTAACTCGCCGAGAAAATTACTTTTTTCCCACAATGAATGTCTGGCAAAAAATAGTAAATTTCAATGCAAGCCGTTCTGAGAGCAATCGGCAAATTACTCAAAATGCTTAACTCGCCGAGAAAATCACTTTTGTTGCACAATGAATGCCTGGCTAAAAATAGTAAATTCTGATGCAAGCCGTTCTGAAACCAATCGGCAAATTACTCAAAATGCTTAACTCGCCGAGAAAATCACTTTTGTTCCACAATGAATGCCTGGCAAAAAATAGTTAATTGTGATGCAAGCCGTTCTGAAACCAATCGTCAAATTACTCAAAATGCTTGACTCGTCGAGAAAATCACTTTTGTTCCACAATGAATGTCTGGCAAAAAATAGTAAATTTTAATGCAAGCCGTTCTGAAACCAATCGGTAAATTACTAAAAATGCTTAACTCGCCGAGAAAATGACTTTTTTCCCACAATGAATGTCTGGCAAAAAATAGTTAATTGTGATGCAAGCCGTTCTGAAACCAATCGGCAAATTACTCAAAATGCTTAACTCGCCGAGAAAATCACTTGTGTTCCACAATGAACGCCTGGCAAAAAATAGTTAATTGTGATGCACGCCGTTCTGAAATCAATCGGCAAATTACTCAAAATGCTTAACCCGCCGAGAAAATCACTTGTGTTCCACAATGAACGCCTGGCAAAAAAATAGTTAATTGTGATGCAGGTCGTTCTGAAACCAATCGGCAAATTACTCAAAATGCTTAACTCGCCGAGAAAATCACTTTTGTTCCACAATGAATGTCTGGCAAAAAATAGTAAATTTTAATGCAAGCCGTTCTGAAACCAATCGGTAAATTACTCAAAATGCTTACCTCGCCGAGAAAATCACTTTTTTCCCACAATGAGTGTCTGGCAAAAAATAGTTAATTCCAATGCAAGCCGTTCTGAAAGCAATCGGCAAATTACTCAAAATGCTTAACTCGCCGAGAAAATCACTTGTGTTCCACAATGAACGCCTGGCAAAAAATAGTTAATTGTGATGCAGGCCGTTCTGAAATCAATCGGCAAATTACTCAAAATGCTTAACTCGCCGAGAAAATCACCTTTTTCCCACAATGAATGTCAGGCAAAAAATAGTAAATTTTAATGCAAGCCGTTCTGAAACCAATCGGCAAATTACTAAAAAATTTAACTCGCCGAGAAAATTACTTTTTTCCCACAATGAATGTCTGGCAAAAAATAGTAAATTTCAATGCAAGCCGTTCTGAGAGCAATCGGCAAATTACTCAAAATGCTTAACTCGCCGAGAAAATCACTTTTGTTGCACAATGAATGCCTGGCTAAAAATAGTAAATTCTGATGCAAGCCGTTCTGAAACCAATCGGCAAATTACTCAAAATGCTTAACTCGCCGAGAAAATCACTTTTGTTCCACAATGAATGCCTGGCAAAAAATAGTTAATTGTGATGCAAGCCGTTCTGAAACCAATCGTCAAATTACTCAAAATGCTTGACTCGTCGAGAAAATCACTTTTGTTCCACAATGAATGTCTGGCAAAAAATAGTAAATTTTAATGCAAGCCGTTCTGAAACCAATCGGTAAATTACTAAAAATGCTTAACTCGCCGAGAAAATGACTTTTTTCCCACAATGAATGTCTGGCAAAAAATAGTTAATTGTGATGCAAGCCGTTCTGAAACCAATCGGCAAATTACTCAAAATGCTTAACTCGCCGAGAAAATCACTTGTGTTCCACAATGAACGCCTGGCAAAAAATAGTTAATTGTGATGCACGCCGTTCTGAAATCAATCGGCAAATTACTCAAAATGCTTAACCCGCCGAGAAAATCACTTGTGTTCCACAATGAACGCCTGGCAAAAAAATAGTTAATTGTGATGCAGGTCGTTCTGAAACCAATCGGCAAATTACTCAAAATGCTTAACTCGCCGAGAAAATCACTTTTGTTCCACAATGAATGTCTGGCAAAAAATAGTAAATTTTAATGCAAGCCGTTCTGAAACCAATCGGTAAATTACTCAAAATGCTTACCTCGCCGAGAAAATCACTTTTTTCCCACAATGAGTGTCTGGCAAAAAATAGTTAATTCCAATGCAAGCCGTTCTGAAAGCAATCGGCAAATTACTCAAAATGCTTAACTCGCCGAGAAAATCACTTGTGTTCCACAATGAACGCCTGGCAAAAAATAGTTAATTGTGATGCAGGCCGTTCTGAAATCAATCGGCAAATTACTCAAAATGCTTAACTCGCCGAGAAAATCACCTTTTTCCCACAATGAATGTCAGGCAAAAAATAGTAAATTTTAATGCAAGCCGTTCTGAAACCAATCGGCAAATTGCTCAAAATGCTTAACTCGCCGAGAAAATTACTTTTGTTCCACAATGAATGTCTGGCAAATAATAGTAAATTACAATGCAAGCCGTTCTGAAAGCAATCGGCAAATTACTCAAAATGCTTAACTCGCCGAGAAAATCACTTTTTTCCCACAATGAATGTCTGGCAAAAAATAGTAAATTTCAATGCAAGCCGTTCTGAGAGCAATCGGCAAATTACTCAAAATGCTTAACTCGCCGAGAAAATCACTTTTGTTGCACAATGAATGCCTGGCTAAAAATAGTAAATTCTGATGCAAGCCGTTCTGAAACCAATCGTCAAATTACTCAAAATGCTTGACTCGTCGAGAAAATCACTTTTGTTCCACAATGAATGTCTGGCAAAAAATAGTAAATTTTAATGCAAGCCGTTCTGAAACCAATCGGTAAATTACTAAAAATGCTTAACTCGCCGAGAAAATGACTTTTTTCCCACAATGAATGTCTGGCAAAAAATAGTTAATTGTGATGCAAGCCGTTCTGAAACCAATCGGCAAATTACTCAAAATGCTTAACCCGCCGAGAAAATCACTTGTGTTCCACAATGAACGCCTGGCAAAAAAATAGTTAATTGTGATGCAGGTCGTTCTGAAACCAATCGGCAAATTACTCAAAATGCTTAACTCGCCGAGAAAATCACTTTTGTTCCACAATGAATGTCTGGCAAAAAATAGTAAATTTTAATGCAAGCCGTTCTGAAACCAACCGGTAAATTACTCAAAATGCTTACCTCGCCGAGAAAATCACTTTTTTCCCACAATGAGTGTCTGGCAAAAAATAGTTAATTCCAATGCAAGCCGTTCTGAAAGCAATCGGCAAATTACTCAAAATGCTTAACTCGCCGAGAAAATCACTTGTGTTCCACAATGAACGCCTGGCAAAAAATAGTTAATTGTGATGCAGGCCGTTCTGAAATCAATCGGCAAATTACTCAAAATGCTTAACTCGCCGAGAAAATCACCTTTTTCACACAATGAATGTCAGGCAAAAAATAGTAAATTTTAATGCAAGCCGTTCTGAAACCAATCGGCAAATTGCTCAAAATGCTTAACTCGCCGAGAAAATTACTTTTGTTCCACAATGAATGTCTGGCAAATAATAGTAAATTACAATGCAAGCCGTTCTGAAAGCAATCGGCAAATTACTCAAAATGCTTAACTCGCCGAGAAAATCACTTTTGTTCCACAATGAATGTCTGGCAAAAAATAGTAAATTTTAATGCATGCCGTTCAGAAACCAAGCGGCAAATTACTCAAAATGCTTAACTCGCCGAGAAAATCACTTTTGTTCCACAATGAATGTCTGGCAAAAAATAGTAAATTTTAATGCAAGCTGTTCTGAAACTAATCGGTAAATTACTCAAAATGCTTAACTCGCCGAGCAAATCACTTTTTTCCCACAATGAATGTCTGGCAAAAAATAGTTAATTGTGTTGCAAGCCGTTCTGAAACCAATCCGCAAATTACTCAAAATGCTTAACCCACCGAGAAAATCACTTGTGTTCCACAATGAACGCCTGGCAAAAAATAGTTAATTGTGATGCAGGTCGTTCTGAAACCAATAGGCAAATTACTCAAAATGCTTAACTCGCCGAGAAAATCACTTTTGTTCCACAATGAATGTCTGGCAAAAAATATTAAATTTTAATGCAAGCCGTTCTGAAACCAATCGCTAAATTACTCAAAATGCTTACCTCGCCGAGAAAATCACTTTTTTCCCACAATGAGTGTCTGGCAAAAAATAGTTAATTACAATGCAAGCTGTTCTGAAAGCAATCGGCAAATTACTCAAAATGCTTAACTCGCCGAGAAAATCACTTTTGTTCCACAATGAATGCCTGGCAAAAAATAGTTAATTGTGATGCAAGCCGTTCTGAAACCAATCGGCAAATTACTCAAAATGCTCAACTCGCCGAGAAAATTACTTTTGTCCCACAATGAATGTCTGGCAAAAAATAGAAAATTTCAATGCAAGCCGTTCTGAAAGCAATCGGCAAATTACTCAAAATGCTTAACTCGCCGAGAAAATCACTTTTGTTCCACAATGAATGCCTGGCAAAAAATAGTTAATTGTGTTGCAAGCCGTTCTGAAACCAATCGGCGAATTACTCAAAATGCTTAACGCGCCGAGAAAATCACTTGTGTTCCGCAATGAATGCCTGGCAAAAAATAGTTAATTGTGATGCAAGCCGTTCTGAAACCAATCGGCAAATTACTCAAAATGTTTAACGCGCCGAGAAAATCACTTGTGTTCCACAATGAATGCCTGGCAAAAAATAGTTAATTTTAATGCAATCCGTTCTGAAACCAATCGGCAAATTACTCAAAATGCTTAACTGGCCGAGAAAATTTCTTTTTTCCCCCACAATGAATGTCTGGCAAAAAATAGAAAATTTCAATGCAAGCCGTTCTGAAAGCAATCGGCAAATTACTCAAAATGCTTAACTCGCCGAGAAAATCACTTTTGTTCCACAATGAATGCCTGGCAAAAAATAGTTAATTGTGTTGCAAGCCGTTCTGAAAGCAATCGGCAAATTACTCAAAATGCTTAACTCGCCGAGAAAATCACTTTTGTTCCACAATGAATGCCTGGCAAAAAATAGTTAATTGTGATGCAAGCCGTTCTGAAACCAATCGGCAAATTACTCAAAATGCTCAACTCGCCGAGAAAATCACTTTAGTTCCACAATGAATGCCTGGCAAAAAATAGTTAATTGTGATGCAAGACGTTCTGAAGCCAATCGGCAAATTACTGAAAATGCTTAACACGCCGAGAAAATCACCTTTTTCCCTCAATGAATGTCTTGCAAAAAATAGTAAATTTTAATGCAAGCCGTTCTGAAACCAATCGGCAAATTGCTCAAAATGCTTAACTCGCCGAGAAAATCACTTTTCTTCCACAATGAATGTCTGGCAAAAAATAGTAAATTTTAATGCAAGCCGTTCTGAAACCAATCGGCAAATTGCTCAAAATGCTTAACTCGCCGAGCAAATCACTTTTTTCCCACAAAGAATGTCTGGCATAAAATAGTAAATTTCATGCAAGCCGTTCAGAAACCAATCGGCAAATTGCTCAAAATGCTTAACTCGCCGTGAAAATCACTTTTGTGCCATAATGAATGTTTGGCAAAAAATAGTAAATTTTAATTCCAGCCGTTCTGAAACCAATCGGCAAATTACTCAAAATGCTTAACTCGCCGAGAAAATTACTTTTTTCCCACAATGAATGTCTGGCAAAAAATAGTAAATTTTGATGCAAGCCGTTCTGAAACCAATCCGCAAATTACTCAAAATGCTTAACCCACCGAGAAAATCACTTGTGTTCCACAATGAACGCCTGGCAAAAAAATAGTTAATTGTGATGCAGGTCGTTCTGAAACCAATCGGCAAATTACTCAAAATGCTTAACTCGCCGAGAAAATCACTTTTGTTCCACAATGAATGTCTGGCAAAAAATAGTTAATTGTGATGCAAGCCGTTCTGAAACCAATCGGCAAATTACTCAAAATGCTCAACTCGCCGAGAAAATTACTTTTTTCCCACAATGAATGTCTGGCAAAAAATAGAAAATTTCAATGCAAGCCGTTCTGAAAGCAATCGGCAAATTACTCAAAATGCTTAACTCGCCGAGAAAATCACTTTTGTTCCACAATGAATGACTGGCAAAAAATAGTTAATTGTGTTGCAAGCCGTTCTGAAACCAATCGGCGAATTACTCAAAATGCTTAACGCGCCGAGAAAATCACTTGTGTTCCGCAATGAATGCCTGGCAAAAAATAGTTAATTGTGATGCAAGCCGTTCTGAAACCAATCGGCAAATTACTCAAAATGTTTAACGCGCCGAGAAAATCACTTGTGTTCCACAATGAATGCCTGGCAAAAAATAGTTAATTGTGATGCAGGTCGTTCTGAAACCAATCGGCAAATTACTCAAAATGCTTAACTCGCCGAGAAAATCACTTTTGTTCCACAATGAATGTCTGGCAAAAAATAGTTAATTGTGATGCAAGCCGTTCTGAAACCAATCGGCAAATTACTCAAAATGCTCAACTCGCCGAGAAAATTACTTTTTTCCCACAATGAATGTCTGGCAAAAAATAGAAAATTTCAATGCAAGCCGTTCTGAAAGCAATCGGCAAATTACTCAAAATGCTTAACTCGCCGAGAAAATCACTTTTGTTCCACAATGAATGCCTGGCAAAAAATAGTTAATTGTGTTGCAAGCCGTTCTGAAACCAATCGGCGAATTACTCAAAATGCTTAACGCGCCGAGAAAATCACTTGTGTTCCGCAATGAATGCCTGGCAAAAAATAGTTAATTGTGATGCAAGCCGTTCTGAAACCAATCGGCAAATTACTCAAAATGTTTAACGCGTCGAGAAAATCACTTGTGTTCCACAATGAATGCCTGGCAAAAAATAGTTAATTTTAATGCAATCCGTTCTGAAACCAATCGGCAAATTACTCAAAATGCTTAACTGGCCGAGAAAATTTCTTTTTTCCCCCACAATGAATGTCTGGCAAAAAATAGAAAATTTCAATGCAAGCCGTTCTGAAAGCAATCGGCAAATTACTCAAAATGCTTAACTCGCCGAGAAAATCACTTTTGTTCCACAATGAATGCCTGGCAAAAAATAGTTAATTGTGTTGCAAGCCGTTCTGAAAGCAATCGGCAAATTACTCAAAATGCTTAACTCGCCGAGAAAATCACTTTTGTTCCACAATGAATGCCTGGCAAAAAATAGTTAATTGTGATGCAAGCCGTTCTGAAACCAATCGGCAAATTACTCAAAATGCTCAACTCGCCGAGAAAATCACTTTAGTTCCACAATGAATGTCCGGCAAAAAATAGTAAATGTTAATGCAATCCGTTCTGAAACCAATCGGCAAATTACTCAAAATGCTTAACTGGCCGAGAAAATCACTTTTGTTCCACAATGAATGCCTGGCAAAAAATAGTTAATTGTGATGCAAGACGTTCTGAAGCCAATCGGCAAATTACTGAAAATGCTTAACACGCCGAGAAAATCACCTTTTTCCCTCAATGAATGTCTTGCAAAAAATAGTAAATTTTAATGCAAGCCGTTCTGAAACCAATCGGCAAATTGCTCAAAATGCTTAACTCGCCGAGAAAATCACTTTTCTTCCACAATGAATGTCTGGCAAAAAATAGTAAATTTTAATGCAAGCCGTTCTGAAACCAATCGGCAAATTGCTCGAAATGCTTAACTCGCCGAGCAAATCACTTTTTTCCCACAAAGAATGTCTGGCATAAAATAGTAAATTTCAATGCAAGCCGTTCAGAAACCAATCGGCAAATTGCTCAAAATGCTTAACTCGCCGTGAAAATCACTTTTGTGCCATAATGAATGTTTGGCAAAAAATAGTAAATTTTAATTCCAGCCGTTCTGAAACCAATCGGCAAATTACTCAAAATGCTTAACTCGCCGAGAAAATTACTTTTTTCCCACAATGAATGTCTGGCAAAAAATAGTAAATTTTGATGCAAGCCGTTCTGAAACCAATCCGCAAATTACTCAAAATGCTTAACCCACCGAGAAAATCACTTGTGTTCCACAATGAACGCCTGGCAAAAAAATAGTTAATTGTGATGCAGGTCGTTCTGAAACCAATCGGCAAATTACTCAAAATGCTTAACTCGCCGAGAAAATCACTTTTGTTCCACAATGAATGTCTGGCAAAAAATAGTAAATTTTAATGCAAGCCGTTCTGAAACCAATCGGCAAATTGCTCAAAATGCTTAACTCGCCGAGCAAATCACTTTTTTCCCACAAAGAATGTCTGGCATAAAATAGTAAATTTCAATGCAAGCCGTTCAGAAACCAATCGGCAAATTGCTCAAAATGCTTAACTCGCCGTGAAAATCACTTTTGTGCCATAATGAATGTTTGGCAAAAAATAGTAAATTTTAATTCCAGCCGTTCTGAAACCAATCGGCAAATTACTCAAAATGCTTAACTCGCCGAGAAAATTACTTTTTTCCCACAATGAATGTCTGGCAAAAAATAGTAAATTTTGATGCAAGCCGTTCTGAAACCAATCCGCAAATTACTCAAAATGCTTAACCCACCGAGAAAATCACTTGTGTTCCACAATGAACGCCTGGCAAAAAAATAGTTAATTGTGATGCAGGTCGTTCTGAAACCAATCGGCAAATTACTCAAAATGCTTAACTCGCCGAGAAAATCACTTTTGTTCCACAATGAATGTCTGGCAAAAAATAGGAAATTTTAATGCAAGCCGTTCTGAAACCAATCGGTAAATTACTCAAAATGCTTACCTCGCCGAGAAAATCACTTTTTTCCCACAATGAGTTTCTGGCAAAAAATAGTTAATTACAATGCAAGCCGTTCTGAAAGCAATCGGCAAATTACTCAAAATGCTTAACTCGCCGAGAAAATCACTTGTGTTCCACAATGAACGCCTGGCAAAAAATAGTTAATTGTGATGCAGGTCGTTCTGAAACCAATCGGCAAATTACTCAAAATGCTTAACTCGCCGAGAAAATCACTTTTGTTCCACAATGAATGCCTGGCAAAAAATAGTTAATTGTGATGCAAGCCGTTCTGAAACCAATCGGCAAATTACTCAAAATGCTCAACTCGCCGAGAAAATCACTTTAGTTCCACAATGAATGTCTGGCAAAAAATAGTAAATTTTAATGCACTTCGTTCTGGAACCAATCGACAAATTACTCAAAATGCTTAACTGGCCGAGAAAATCACTTTTGTTCCACAATGAATGCCTGGCAAAAAATAGTTAATTGTGATGCAAGACGTTCTGAAGTCAATCGGCAAATTACTGAAAATGCTTAACACGCCGAGAAAATCACCTTTTTCCCTCAATGAATGTCTTGCAAAAAATAGTAAATTTTAATGCAAGCCGTTCTGAAATCTATCGGCAAATTGCTCAAAATGCTTAACTCGCCGAGAAAATCACTTTTCTTCCACAATGAATGTCTGGCAAAAAATAGTAAATTACAATGAAAGCCGTTCTGAAAGCAATCGGCAAATTACTCAAAATGCTTAACTCGCCGAGAAAATCACTTTTGTTCCACAAAGAATGTCTGGCAAAAAATAGTAAATTTTGATGCAAGCTGTTCTGAATCCAATCGGTAAATTACTCAAAATGCTTAACTCGCCGAGCAAATCACTTTTTTCCCACAAAGAATGTCTGGCATAAAATAGTAAATTTCAATGCAAGCCGTTCAGAAACCAATCGGCAAATTGCTCAAAATGCTTAACTCGCCGAGAAAATCACTTTTGTGCCACAATGAATGCCGGGCAAAAAATAGTTAATTGTGATGCAAGCCGTTCTGAAACCAATCGGCAAATTACTAAAAAATTTAACTCGCCGACAAAATCACTTTAGTTCCACAATGAATGTCTGGCAAAAAATAGTAAATTTTAATGCAATCCGTTCTGAAACCAATCGGCAAATTACTCAAAATGCTTAACTGGCCGAGAAAATCACTTTTGTTCCACAATGAATGCCTGGCAAAAAATAGTTAATTGTGATGCAAGCCGTTCTGAAACCAATCGGCAAATTACTCAAAAAGCATTTTCTTGGCGAGTTAAGCATTGTGGAACTCGCCGAGAAAATTACTTTTTTCCCACAATGAATGTCTGGCAAAAAATAGTAAATTTCAATTCAAGCCGTTCTGAAACCAATCGGCAAATTCCTCAAAATGCTTAACTCGTCGAGAAAATCGCTTTTGTTCCACAATGAATGTCTGGCAAAAAATAGTAAATTTTAATGCAAGCCGTTCTGAAACCAATTGGTAAATTACTCAAATGCTTAACACGCCGAGGAAATCACCCTTTTCCCTCAATGAATGTCTTGCAAAAAATAGTAAATTTCAATGCAAGCCGTTCTGAAACCAATCGGGAAATTGCTCAAAATGCTTAACTCGCCGAGAAAATCACTTTTGTTCCACAATGAATGTCTGGCAAAAAATAGTAAATTTCAATGCAAGCCGTTCAGAAAGCAATCGGCAAATTTCTCAAAATGCTTAACTCGCCTTGAAACTCACTTTTGTGCCACAATGAATGCCGGGCAAAAAATAGTTAATTGTGATGCAAGCCGTTCTGAAACCAATCGGCAAATTACTAAAAAATTTAACTCGCCGAGTAAATTACTTTTTTCCCACAATGAATGTCTGGCAACAAATAGTAAATTTCAATGCAAGCCGTTCTGAGAGCAATCGGCAAATTACTCAAAATGCTTAACTCGCCGAGAAAATCACTTTTGTTGCACAATGAATGCCTGGCAAAAAATAGTACATTCTGATGCAAGCCGTTCTGAAACCAATCGGCAAATTACTCAAAATGCTTAACTCGCCGAGAAAATCACTTTTGTTCCACAATGAATGTCTGGCAGAAAATAGTAAATTTTAATGCAAGCCGTTCTGAAACCAATCGGTAAATTACTAAAAATGCTTAACTCGCCGAGAAAATGACCTTTTTCCCACAATGAATGTCTGGCAAAAAATAGTTAATTGTGATGCAAGCCGTTCTGAAACGAATCGGCAAATTACTCAAAATGCTTAACTCGCCGAGAAAATCACTTGTGTTCCACAATGAACGCCTGGCAAAAAATAGTTAATTGTGATGCAGGCCGTTCTGAAATCAATCGGCAAATTACTCAAAATGCTTAACTCGCCGAGAAAATCACCTTTTTCCCACAATGAATGTCAGGCAAAAAATAGTAAATTTCAATGCAAGCCGTTCTGAAACCAATCGGCAAATTACTCAAAATGCTTAACTCGCCGAGAAAATCACTTTTGTTCCACAATGAATGTCTGGCAAATAATAGTAAATTACAATGCAAGCCGTTCTGAAAGCAATCGGCAAATTACTCAAAATGCTTAACTCGCCGAGAAAATCACTTTTGTTCCACAATGAATGTCTGGCAAAAAATAGTAAATTTTAATGCAAGCTGTTCTGAAACTAATCGGTAAATTACTCAAAATGCTTCACTCGCCGAGCAAATCACTTTTTTCCCACAATGAATGTCTGGCAAAAAATAGTTAATTGTGTTGCAAGCCGTTCTGAAACCAATCCGCAAATTACTCAAAATGCTTAACCCACCGAGAAAATCACTTGTGTTCCACAATGAACGCCTGGCAAAAAAATAGTTAATTGTGATGCAGGTCGTTCTGAAACCAATCGGCAAATTACTCAAAATGCTTAACTCGCCGTGAAAATCACTTTTGTTCCACAATGAATGCCTGGCAAAAAATAGTTAATTGTGATGCAAGCCGTTCTGAAACCAATACGCAAATTACTCAAAATGCTTAACCCACCGAGAAAATCACTTGTGTTCCACAATGAACGCCTGGCAAAAAAATAGTAAATTGTGATGCAGGTCGTTCTGAAACCAATCGGCAAATTACTCAAAATGCTTAACCCACCGAGAAAATCACTTGTGTTCCACAATGAACGCCTGGCAAAAAATAGTAAATTTTAATGCAAGCCGTTCTGAAGCCAATCGGTAAATTACTCAAAATGCTTACCTCGCCGAGAAAATCACTTTTTTCCCACAATGAGTGTCTGGCAAAAAATAGTTAATTACAATGCAAGCCGTTCTGAACGCAATCGGCAAATTACTCAAAATGCTTAACTCGCCGAGAAAATCACCTTTTTCCCACAATGAATGTCTGGCATAAAATAGTAAATTTCAATGCAAGCCGTTCAGAAACCAATCGGCAAATTGCTCAAAATGCTTAACTCGCCGAGAAAATCACTTTTGTGCCACAATGAATGTTTGGCAAAAAATAGTAAATTTTAATTCCAGCCGTTCTGAAACCAATCGGCAAATTACTCAAAATGCTTAACTCGCCGAGAAAATTACTTTTTTCCCACAATGAATGTCTGGCAAAAAATAGTAAATTTTGATGCAAGCCGTTCTGAAACCAATCCGCAAATTACTCAAAATGCTTAACCCACCGAGAAAATCACTTGTGTTCCACAATGAACGCCTGGCAAAAAAATAGTTAATTGTGATGCAGGTCGTTCTGAAACCAATCGGCAAATTACTCAAAATGCTTAACTCGCCGTGAAAATCACTTTTGTTCCACAATGAATGCCTGGCAAAAAATAGTTAATTGTGATGCAAGCCGTTCTGAAACCAATACGCAAATTACTCAAAATGCTTAACCCGCCGAGAAAATCACTTGTGTTCCACAATGAACGCCTGGCAAAAAAATAGTTAATTGTGATGCAGGTCGTTCTGAAACCAATCGGCAAATTACTCAAAATGCTTAACCCACCGAGAAAATCACTTGTGTTCCACAATGAACGCCTGGCAAAAAAATAGTTTATTGTGATGCAGGTCGTTCTGAACCCAATCGGCAAATTACTCAAAATGCTTAACTCGCCGAGAAAATCACTTTTGTTCCACAATGAATGTCTGGCAAAAAATAGTAAATTTTAATGCAAGCCGTTCTGAAGCCAATCGGTAAATTACTCAAAATGCTTACCTCGCCGAGAAAATCACTTTTTTCCCACAATGAGTGTCTGGCAAAAAATAGTTAATTACAATGCAAGCCGTTCTGAACGCAATCGGCAAATTACTCAAAATGCTTAACTCGCCGAGAAAATCACTTGTGTTCCACAATGAACGCCTGGCAAAAAATAGTTAATTGTGATGCAGGCCGTTCTGAAATCAATCGGCAAATTACTCAAAATGCTTAACTCGCCGAGAAAATCACCTTTTTCCCACAATGAATGTCAGGCAAAAAATAGTAAATTTCAATGCAAGCCGTTCTGAAACCAATCGGCAAATTACTCAAAATGCTTAACTCGCCGAGAAAATCACTTTTGTTCCACAATGAATGTCTGGCAAATAATAGTAAATTACAATGCAAGCCGTTCTGAAAGCAATCGGCAAATTACTCAAAATGCTTAACTCGCCGAGAAAATCACTTTTGTTCCACAATGAATGTCTGGCAAAAAATAGTAAATTTTAATGCAAGCTGTTCTGAAACTAATCGGTAAATTACTCAAAATGCTTAACTCGCCGAGCAAATCACTTTTTTCCCACAATGAATGTCTGGCAAAAAATAGTTAATTGTGTTGCAAGCCGTTCTGAAACCAATCCGCAAATTACTCAAAATGCTTAACCCACCGAGAAAATCACTTGTGTTCCACAATGAACGCCTGGCAAAAAAATAGTTAATTGTGATGCAGGTCGTTCTGAAACCAATCGGCAAATTACTCAAAAGGCTTAACTCGCCGAGAAAATCACTTTTGTTCCACAATGAATGTCTGGCAAAAAATAGTAAATTTTAATGCAAGCCGTTCTGAAGCCAATCGGTAAATTACTCAAAATGCTTACCTCGCCGAGAAAATCACTTTTTTCCCACAATGAGTGTCTGGCAAAAAATAGTTAATTACAATGCAAGCCGTTCTGAACGCAATCGGCAAATTACTCAAAATGCTTAACTCGCCGAGAAAATCACTTGTGTTCCACAATGAACGCCTGGCAAAAAATAGTTAATTGTGATGCAGGCCGTTCTGAAATCAATCGGCAAATTACTCAAAATGCTTAACTCGCCGAGAAAATCACCTTTTTCCCACAATGAATGTCTGGCATAAAATAGTAAATTTCAATGCAAGCCGTTCAGAAACCAATCGGCAAATTGCTCAAAATGCTTAACTCGCCGAGAAAATCACTTTTGTGCCACAATGAATGTTTGGCAAAAAATAGTAAATTTTAATTCCAGCCGTTCTGAAACCAATCGGCAAATTACTCAAAATGCTTAACTCGCCGAGAAAATTACTTTTTTCCCACAATGAATGTCTGGCAAAAAATAGTAAATTTTGATGCAAGCCGTTCTGAAACCAATCCGCAAATTACTCAAAATGCTTAACCCACCGAGAAAATCACTTGTGTTCCACAATGAACGCCTGGCAAAAAAATAGTTAATTGTGATGCAGGTCGTTCTGAAACCAATCGGCAAATTACTCAAAATGCTTAACTCGCCGTGAAAATCACTTTTGTTCCACAATGAATGCCTGGCAAAAAATAGTTAATTGTGATGCAAGCCGTTCTGAAACCAATACGCAAATTACTCAAAATGCTTAACCCACCGAGAAAATCACTTGTGTTCCACAATGAACGCCTGGCAAAAAAATAGTTAATTGTGATGCAGGTCGTTCTGAAACCAATTGGCAAATTACTCAAAATGCTTAACCCACCGAGAAAATCACTTGTGTTCCACAATGAACGCCTGGCAAAAAAATAGTTTATTGTGATGCAGGTCGTTCTGAAACCAATCGGCAAATTACTCAAAATGCTTAACTCGCCGAGAAAATCACTTTTGTTCCACAATGAATGTCTGGCAAAAAATAGTAAATTTTAATGCAAGCCGTTCTGAACCCAATCGGTAAATTACTCAAAATGCTTACCTCGCCGAGAAAATCACTTTTTTCCCACAATGAGTGTCTGGCAAAAAATAGTTAATTACAATGCAAGCCGTTCTGAACGCAATCGGCAAATTACTCAAAATGCTTAACTCGCCGAGAAAATCACTTGTGTTCCACAATGAACGCCTGGCAAAAAATAGTTAATTGTGATGCAGGCCGTTCTGAAATCAATCGGCAAATTACTCAAAATGATTAACTCGCCGAGAAAATCACCTTTTTCCCACAATGAATGTCTGGCATAAAATAGTAAATTTCAATGCAAGCCGTTCAGAAACCAATCGGCAAATTGCTCAAAATGCTTAACTCGCCGAGAAAATCACTTTTGTGCCACAATGAATGTTTGGCAAAAAATAGTAAATTTTAATTCCAGCCGTTCTGAAACCAATCGGCAAATTACTCAAAATGCTTAACTCGCCGAGAAAATTACTTTTTTCCCACAATGAATGTCTGGCAAAAAATAGTAAATTTTGATGCAAGCCGTTCTGAAACCAATCTGCAAATTACTCAAAATGCTTAACCCACCGAGAAAATCACTTGTGTTCCACAATGAACGCCTGGCAAAAAAATAGTTAATTGTGATGCAAGCCGTTCTGAAACCAATCCGCAAATTACTCAAAATGCTGAACTCGCCGAGAAAATTACTTTTTTCCCACAATGAATGTCTGGCAAAAAATAGAAAATTTCAATGCAAGCCGTTCTGAAAGCAATCGGCAAATTACTCAAAATGCTTAACTCGCCGAGAAAATCACTTTTGTTCCACAATGAATGCCTGGCAAAAAATAGTTAATTGTGTTGCAAGCCGTTCTGAAACCAATCGGCGAATTACTCAAAATGCTTAACGCGCCGAGAAAATCACTTGTGTTCCACAATGAATGCCTGGCAAAAAATAGTTAATTTTGATGCAAGCCGTTCTGAAACCAATCGGCAAATTACTCAAAATGCTTAACTCACCGAGAAAATCACTTTAGTTCCACAATGAATGTCTGGCAAAAAATAGTAAATTTTAATGCAATCCGTTCTGAAACCAATCGGCAAATTACTCAAAATGCTGAACTGGCCGAGAAAATTACTTTTTTCCCACAATGAATGCCTGGCAAAAAATAGAAAATTTCAATGCAAGCCGTTCTGAAAGCAATCGGCAAATTACTCAAAATGCTAAACTCGCCGAGAAAATCACCTTTGTTCCACAATGAATGCCTGGCAAAAAATAGTTAATTGTGTTGCAAGCCGTTCTGAAACCAATCCGCAAATTACTCAAAATGCTTAACCCACCGAGAAAATCACTTGTGTTCCACAATGAACGCCTGGCAAAAAAATAGTTAATTGTGATGCAGGTCGTTCTGAAACCAATCGGCGAATTACTCAAAATGCTTAACGCGCCGAGAAAATCACTTGTGTTCCGCAATGAATGCCTGGCAAAAAATAGTTAATTGTGTTGCAAGCCGTTCTGAAACCAATCGGCGAATTACTCAAAATGCTTAACGCGCCGAGAAAATTACTTTTTTCCCCACAATGAATGTCTGGCAAAAAATAGTAAATTTTAATGCAATCCGTTCTGAAACCAATCGGCAAATTACTCAAAATGCTTAACTGGCCGAAAAAATCACTTTTGTTCCACAATGAATGCCTGGCAAAAAATAGTTAATTGTGATGCAAGCCGTTCTGAAACCAATCGGCAAATTACTCAAAAAGCATTTTCTTGGCGAGTTAAGCATTGTGGAACTCGCCGAGAAAATTACTTTTTTCCCACAATGAATGTCTGGCAAAAAATAGTAAAGTTTAATGCAAGCCGTTCTGAAACCAATTGGTAAATTACTCAAATGCTTAACACGCCGAGGAAATCACCCTTTTCCCTCAATGAATGTCTTGCAAAAAATAGTAAATTTCAATGCAAGCCGTTATGAAACCAATCGGCAAATTGCTCAAAATGCTTAACTCGCCGAGAAAATCACTTTTGTTCCACAATGAATGTCTGGCAAAAAATAGTAAATTTCAATGCAAGCCCTTCAGAAAGCAATCGGCAAATTTCTCAAAATGCTTAACTCGCCTTGAAACTCACTTTTGTGCCACAATGACTGCCGGGCAAAAAATAGTTAATTGTGATGCAAGCCGTTCTGAAACCAATCGGCAAATTACTAAAAAATTTAACTCGCCGAGAAAATTACTTTTTTCCCACAATGAATGTCTGGCAAAAAATAGTAAATTTCAATGCAAGCCGTTCTGAGAGCAATCGGCAAATTACTCAAAATGCTTAACTCGCCGAGAAAATCACTTTTGTTCCACAATGAATGCCTGGCAAAAAATAGTAAATTTTAATGCAAGCCGTTCTGAAACCAATCGGCAAAATGCTTAACTCGCCGAGAAAATCACTTTTGTTCCACAATGAATGCCTGGCAAAAAATAGTTAATTGTGATGCAAGCCGTTCTGAAACCAATCGGCAAATTACTCAAAATGCTTAACTCGCCGAGAAAATCACTTTTGTTCCACAATGAATGCCTGGCAAAAAATAGTTAATTGTGATGCAAGCCGTTCTGAAATCAATCGGCAAATTACTCAAAATGCTGAACTCGCCGAGAAAATCACCTTTTTCCCACAATGAATGTCTGGCAAAAAATAGTAAATTTCAATGCAAGCCGTTCTGAAACCAATCGGCAATTTACTCAAAATGCTTAACTCCCCGTGAAAATCACTTTAGTTCCACAATGAATGTCTGGCATAAAATAGTAAATTTTAATGCAAGCCGTTCTGAAACCAATCGGCAAATTGCTCAAAATGCTTAACTCGCCTTGAAAATCACTTTTGTGCCACAATGAATGTCTGGCAAAAAATAGTAAATTTTAATTCAAGCCGTTCTGAAACCAATCGGCAAATTACTCAAAATGCTTAACTCGCCGAGAAAATTATTTTTTTCCCACAATGAATGTCTGGCAAAAAATAGTAAATTACAATGCAAGCCGTTCTGAAAGCAATCGGCAAATTACTCAAAATGCTTCACTCGCCGAGAAAATCACCTTTGTTCCACAATGAATGCCTGGCAAAAAATAGTTAATTGTGATGCAAGCCGTTCTGAAACCAATCGGCAAATTACGCAAAATGCTTAACTCGCCGAGAAAATTACTTTTTTCCCACAATGCATGTCTGGCATAAAATAGAAAATTTCAATGCAAGCCGGTCTGAAAGCAATCGGCAAGATACTCAAAATGCTTAACTCGCCGAGAAAATCACTTTTGTTCCACAATGAATGCCTGGCAAAAAATAGTTAATTGTGTTGCAAGCCGTTCTGAAACCAATCGGCAAATTACTCAAAATGCTTAACTCGCCGAGAAAATCACTTTTGTTCCACAATGAATGCCTGGCAAAAAATAGTTAATTGTGATGCAAGCCATTCTGAAACCAATCGGCAAATTACTCAAAATGCTTAACTCGCCGAGGAAATCACTTTTGTTCCACAATGAATGTCTGGGAAAAAATAGTAAATTTTAATGCAAGCCGTTCTGAAACCAATCGGTGAATTACTCAAATGCTTAACACGCCGCGAAAATCACCCTTTTCCCTCAATGAATGTCTTGCAAAAAATAGTAAATTTCAATGCAAGCCGTTCTGAAACCAATCGGCAAATTGCTCAAAATGCTTAACTCGCCGAGAAAATCTATTTTGTTCCACAATGAATGTCTGGCAAAAAATAGTAAATTTCAATGCAAGCCGTTCAGAAACCAATCGGCAAATTGCTCAAAATGCTTAACTCGCCGTGAAAATCACTTTTGTGCCACAATGAATGCCTGGCAAAAAATAGTTAATTGTGATGCAAGTCGTTCTGAAACCAATCGTCAAATTACTCAATATGCTTAACTCGCCGAGAAAATCACTTTTGTTCCACAATGAATGTCTGGGAAAAAATAGTAAATTTTAATGCAAGCCGTTCTGAAACCAATCGGTGAATTACTCAAATGCTTAACACGCCGAGAAAATCACCCTTTTCCCTCAATGAATGTCTTGCAAAAAATAGTAAATTTCAATGCAAGCCGTTCTGAAACCAATCGGCAAATTGCTCAAAATGCTTAACTCGCCGAGAAAATCAATTTTGTTCCACAATGAATGTCTGGCAAAAAATAGTAAATTTCAATGCAAGCCGTTCAGAAACCAATCGGCAAATTGCTCAAAATGCTTAACTCGCCGTGAAAATCACTTTTGTGCCACAATGAATGCCTGGCAAAAAATAGTTAATTGTGATGCAAGCCGTTCTGAAACCAATCGTCAAATTACTCAATATGCTTAACTCGCCGAGAAAATCACTTTTGTTCCACAATGAATGTCTGGCAAAAAATAGTAAATTTTAATGCAAGCCCATCTGAAACCAATCGGTAAATTAGTAAAAATGCTTAACTCGCGGAGAAAATGACTTTTTTCCCACAATGAATGTCTGGCAGAAAATAGTTAATTGTGATGCAAGCCGTTCTGAAACCAATCGGCAAATTACTCAAAATGCTTAACTCGCCGAGAAAATCACTTTTGTTGCACAATGAATGCCTGGCAAAAAATAGTAAATTCTGATGCAAGCCGTTCTGAAACCAATCGGCAATTTGCTCAAAATGCTTAACTCGCCGAGAAAATTATTTTTTTCCCACAATGAATGTCTGGCAAAAAATAGTAAATTACAATGCAAGCCGTTCTGAAAGCAATCGGCAAATTACTCAAAATGCTTCACTCGCCGAGAAAATCACCTTTGTTCCACAATGAATGCCTGGCAAAAAATAGTTAATTGTGATGCAAGCCGTTCTGAAACCAATCGGCAAATTACGCAAAATGCTTAACTCGCCGAGAAAATTACTTTTTTCCCACAATGCATGTCTGGCATAAAATAGAAAATTTCAATGCAAGCCGGTCTGAAAGCAATCGGCAAGATACTCAAAATGCTTAACTCGCCGAGAAAATCACTTTTGTTCCACAATGAATGCCTGGCAAAAAATAGTTAATTGTGTTGCAAGCCGTTCTGAAACCAATCGGCAAATTACTCAAAATGCTTAACTCGCCGAGAAAATCACTTTTGTTCCACAATGAATGCCTGGCAAAAAATAGTTAATTGTGATGCAAGCCATTCTGAAACCAATCGGCAAATTACTCAAAATGCTGAACTCGCCGAGAAAATCACTTTTGTTCCACAATGAATGTCTGGGAAAAAATAGTAAATTTTAATGCAAGCCGTTCTGAAACCAATCGGTGAATTACTCAAATGCTTAACACGCCGAGAAAATCACCCTTTTCCCTCAATGAATGTCTTGCAAAAAATAGTAAATTTCAATGCAAGCCGTTCTGAAACCAATCGGCAAATTGCTCAAAATGCTTAACTCGCCGAGAAAATCAATTTTGTTCCACAATGAATGTCTGGCAAAAAATAGTAAATTTCAATGCAAGCCGTTCAGAAACCAATCGGCAAATTGCTCAAAATGCTTAACTCGCCGTGAAAATCACTTTTGTGCCACAATGAATGCCTGGCAAAAAATAGTTAATTGTGATGCAAGCCGTTCTGAAACCAATCGTCAAATTACTCAATATGCTTAACTCGCCGAGAAAATCACGTTTGTTCCACAATGAATGTCTGGGAAAAAATAGTAAATTTTAATGCAAGCCGTTCTGAAACCAATCGGTGAATTACTCAAATGCTTAACACGCCAAGAAAATCACCCTTTTCCCTCAATGAATGTCTTGCAAAAAATAGTAAATTTCAATGCAAGCCGTTCTGAAACCAATCGGCAAATTGCTCAAAATGCTTAACTCGCCGAGAAAATCAATTTTGTTCCACAATGAATGTCTGGCAAAAAATAGTAAATTTCAATGCAAGCCGTTCAGAAACCAATCGGCAAATTGCTCAAAATGCTTAACTCGCCGTGAAAATCACTTTTGTGCCACAATGAATGCCTGGCAAAAAATAGTTAATTGTGATGCAAGCCGTTCTGAAACCAATCGTCAAATTACTCAATATGCTTAACTCGCCGAGAAAATCACTTTTGTTCCACAATGAATGTCTGGCAAAAAATAGTAAATTTTAATGCAAGCCCATCTGAAACCAATCGGTAAATTAGTAAAAATGCTTAACTCGCGGAGAAAATGACTTTTTTCCCACAATGAATGTCTGGCAGAAAATAGTTAATTGTGATGCAAGCCGTTCTGAAACCAATCGGCAAATTACTCAAAATGCTTAACTCGCCGAGAAAATCACTTTTGTTGCACAATGAATGCCTGGCAAAAAATAGTAAATTCTGATGCAAGCCGTTCTGAAACCAATCGGCAAATTACTCAAAATGCTTAACTCGCCGAGAAAATCACTTGTGTTCCACAATGAACGCCTGGCAAAAAATAGTTAATTGTGATGCAGGCCGTTCTGAAATCAATCGGCAAATTACTCAAAATGCTTAACTCGCCGATAAAATCACCTTTTTCCCACAATGAATGTCAGGCAAAAAATAGTAAATTTCAATGCGAGCCGTTCTGAAACCAATCGGCAAATTACTCAAAATGCTTAACTCCCTGTGAAAATCACCTTTTTCCCTCAATGAATGTCATGCAAAAAATAGTAAATTTTAATGCAAGCCGTTCTGAAACCAATCGGCAAAATGCTTAACTCGCCGAGAAAATCACTTTTGTTCCACAATGAATGCCTGGCAAAAAATAGTTAATTGTGATGCAAGCCGTTCTGAAACCAATCGGCAAATTACTCAAAATGCTTAACTCGCCGAGAAAATCACTTTTGTTCCACAATGAATGCCTGGCAAAAAATAGTTAATTGTGATGCAAGCCGTTCTGAAATCAATCGGCAAATTACTCAAAATGCTGAACTCGCCGAGAAAATCACCTTTTTCCCACAATGAATGTCTGGCAAAAAATAGTAAATTTCAATGCAAGCCGTTCGAAAACCAATCGGCAATTTACTCAAAATGCTTAACTCCCCGTGAAAATCACTTTAGTTCCACAATGAATGTCTGGCATAAAATAGTAAATTTTAATGCAAGCCGTTCTGAAACCAATCGGCAAATTGCTCAAAATGCTTAACTCGCCTTGAAAATCACTTTTGTGCCACAATGAATGTCTGGCAAAAAATAGTAAATTTTAATTCAAGCCGTTCTGAAACCAATCGGCAAATTACTCAAAATGCTTAACTCGCCGAGAAAATTACTTTTTTCCCACAATGAATGTCTGGCAAAAAATAGTAAATTACAATGCAAGCCGTTCTGAAAGCAATCGGCAAATTACTCAAAATGCTTAACTCGCCGAGAAAATCACTTATGTTCCACAATGAATGTCTGGCAAAAAATAGTAAATTTTAATGCAAGCTATTCTGAAACCAATCGGTAAATTACTCAAAATGCTTAACTCGCCGATCAAATCACTTATTTCCCACAATGAATGTCTGGCAAAAATTAGTTAATTTTGATGCAAGACGTTCTGAAACCAATCGGTAAATTACTCAAAATGCTTAACTCGCCGAGAAAATCACTTTTTCCCCACAATGAATGTCTGGCAACAAATAGTTAATTGTGATGCAAGCCGTTCTGAAATCAATCGGCAAATTACTGAAAACGCTTAACACGCCGAGAAAATCACCTTTTTCCCTCAATGAATGTCTTGCAAAAAATAGTAAATTTTAATGCAAGCCATTCTGAAACCAATCGGCAAATTGCTCAAAATGATTAACTCGCAGAGAAAATCACTTTTGTTCCATAATGAATGTCTGGCAAAAAATTGTAAATTACAATGCAAGCCGTTCTGAAATCAATCGGCAAATTACTGAAAACGCTTAACACGCCGAGAAAATCACCTTTTTCCCTCAATGAATGTCTTGCAAAAAATAGTAAATTTTAATGCAAGCCGTTCTGAAACCAATCGGCAAATTACTCAAAATGCTTAACTCGCCGAGAAAATCACTTTTGTTCCACAATGAATGCCTGGCAAAAAATAGTTAATTGTGTTGCAAGCAGTTCTGAAACCAATCAGCAAATTACTCAAAATCCTTAACTCGCCGAGAAAATCAACTTTTTCCCACAATGAATGTCAGTCAAGAAATAGTAAATTTCAATCCATGCCGTTCTGAAACCAATCGGCAAATTACTCAAAATGCTTAACTCGCCGAGAAAATCACTTTTGTTCCACAATGAATGCCTGGCAAAAAATAGTTAATTTCAATGCAAGCCGTTCAGAAACCAATCGGCAAATTGCTCAAAATGCGTAACTCGCCGTGAAAATCACTTTTGTGCACAATGAATGCCAGGCAAAAAATAGTTAATTGTGATGCAAGCCGTTCTGAAACCAATCGGCAAATTACTCAAAAAACATTTTCTTGGCGAGTTAAGCATTGTGGAACTCGCCGAGAAAATTACTTTTTTCCCACAATGAATGTCTGGCAAAAAATAGTAAATTTCAATTCAAGCCGTTCTGAACCAATCGGCAAATTACTCAAAATGCTTAACTCGTCGAGAAAATCACTTTTGTTCCACAATGAATGTCTGGCAAAAAATAGTAAATTTTAATGCAAGCCGTTCTGAAACCAATTGGTAAATTACTCAAATGCTTAACACGCCGAGGAAATCACCCTTTCCCTCAATGAATGTCTTGCAAAAAATAGTAAATTTCAATGCAAGCCGTTCTGAAACCAATCGGCAAATTGCTCAAAATGCTTAACTCGCCGAGAAAATCACTTTTGTTCCACAATGAATGTCTGGCAAAAAATAGTAAATTTCAATGCAAGCCGTTCAGAAAGCAATCGGCAAATTTCTCAAAATGCTTAACTCGCCTTGAAACTCACTTTTGTGCCACAATGAATGCCGGGCAAAAAATAGTTAATTGTGATGCAAGCCGTTCTGAAACCAATCGGCAAATTACTCAAAATGCTTAACTCGCCGAGAAAATCACTTTTGTTGCACAATGAATGCCTGGCAAAAAATAGTAAATTCTGATGCAAGCCGTTCTGAAACCAATCGGCAAATTACTCAAAATGCTTAACTCGCCGAGCAAATCACTTGTGTTCCACAATGAACGCCTGGCAAAAAATAGTTAATTGTGATGCAGGCCGTTCTGAAATCAATCGGCAAATTACTCAAAATGCTTAACTCGCCGAGAAAATCACCTTTTTCCCACAATGAATGTCAGGCAAAAAATAGTAAATTTCAATGCGAGCCGTTCTGAAACCAATCGGCAAATTACTCAAAATGCTTAACTCCCTGTGAAAATCACCTTTTTCCCTCAATGAATGTCATGCAAAAAATAGTAAATTTTAATGCAAGCCGTTCTGAAACCAATCGGCAAAATGCTTAACTCGCCGAGAAAATCACTTTTGTTCCACAATGAATGCCTGGCAAAAAATAGTTAATTGTGATGCAAGCCGTTCTGAAACCAATCGGCAAATTACTCAAAATGCTTAACTCGCCGAGAAAATCACTTTTGTTCCACAATGAATGCCTGGCAAAAAATAGTTAATTGTGATGCAAGCCGTTCTGAAATCAATCGGCAAATTACTCAAAATGCTGAACTCGCCGGGAAAATCACCTTTTTCCCACAATGAATGTCTGGCAAAAAATAGTAAATTTCAATGCAAGCCGTTCGAAAACCAATCGGCAATTTACTCAAAATGCTTAACTCCCCGTGAAAATCACTTTAGTTCCACAATGAATGTCTGGCATAAAATAGTAAATTTTAATGCAAGCCGTTCTGAAACCAATCGGCAAATTGCTCAAAATGCTTAACTCGCCTTGAAAATCACTTTTGTGCCACAATGAATGTCTGGCAAAAAATAGTAAATTTTAATTCAAGCCGTTCTGAAACCAATCGGCAAATTACTCAAAATGCTTAACTCGCCGAGAAAATTATTTTTTTTCCCACAATGAATGTCTGGCAAAAAATAGTAAATTACAATGCAAGCCGTTCTGAAAGCAATCGGCAAATTACTCAAAATGCTTAACTCGCCGAGAAAATCACCTTTGTTCCACAATGAATGCCTGGCAAAAAATAGTTAATTGTGATGCAAGCCGTTCTGAAACCAATCGGCAAATTACTCAAAATGCTTAACTCGCCGAGAAAATTACTTTTTTCCCACAATGAATGTCTGGCATAAAATAGAAAATTTCAATGCAAGCCGTTCTGAAAGCAATCGGCAAGGTACTCAAAATGCTTAACTCGCCGAGAAAATCACTTTTGTTCCACAATGAATGCCTGGCAAAAAATAGTTAATTGTGATGCAAGCCGTTCTGAAATCAATCGGCAAATTACTCAAAATGCTTAACCCGCCGAGAAAATCACCTTTTTCCCACAATGAATGTCTGGCAAAAAATAGTAAATTTCAATGCAAGCCGTTCTGAAACCAATCGGTAAATTACTCAAAATGCTTAACTCGCCGAGAAAATCACTTTTTACCCACAATGAATGTCTGGCAACAAATAGTTAATTGTGATGCAAGCCGTTCTGAAATCAATCGGCAAATTACTGAAAACGCTTAACACGCCGAGAAAATCAAATTTTTCCCTCAATGAATGTCTTGCAAAAAATAGTAAATTTTAATGCAAGCCATTCTGAAACCAATCGGCAAATTGCTCAAAATGCTGAACTCGCAGAGAAAATCACTTTTGTTCCATAATGAATGTCTGGCAAAAAATAGTAAATTACAATGCAAGCCGTTCTGAAACCAATCGGCAAATTACTCAAAATGCTTAACTCGCCGAGAAAATTACTTTTTTCCCACAATGAATGTCTGGCATAAAATAGAAAATTTCAATGCAAGCCGTTCTGAAAGCAATCGGCAAGGTACTCAAAATGCTTAACTCGCCGAGAAAATCACTTTTGTTCCACAATGAACGCCTGGCAAAAAATAGTTAATTGTGATGCAGGTCGTTCAGAAACCAATCGGCAAATTACTCAAAATGCTTAACTCGCCGAGAAAATCACTTTTGTTCCACAATGAATGCCTGGCAAAAAATAGTTAATTGTGATGCAAGCCGTTCTGAAACCAATCGGCAAATTACTCAAAATGCTCAACTCGCCGAGAAAATCACTTTAGTTCCACAATGAATGTCTGGCAAAAAATAGTAAATTTTAATGCAATCCGTTCTGAAACCAATCGGCAAATTACTCAAAATGCTTAACTGGCCGAGAAAATCACTTTTGTTCCACAATGAATGCCTGGCAAAAAATAGTTAATTGTGATGCAAGACGTTCTGAAGTCAATCGGCAAATTACTGAAAATGCTTAACACGCCGAGAAAATCACCTTTTTCCCTCAATGAATGTCTTGCAAAAAATAGTAAATTTTAATGCAAGCCGTTCTGAAACCAATCGGCAATTTGCTCAAAATGCTTAACTGGCCGAGAAAATCACTTTTCTTCCACAATGAATGTTTGGCAAAAAATAGTAAATTTTAATGCAAGCCGTTCAGAAACCAATCGGCAAATTGCTCAAAATGCTTAACTCGCCGAGAAAATCACTTTTGTGCCACAATGAATGTTTGGCAAAAAATAGTAAATTTTAATTCCAGCCGTTCTGAAACCAATCGGCAAATTACTCAAAATGCTTAACTCGCCGAGAAAATTACTTTTTTCCCACAATGAATGTCTGGCAAAAAATAGTAAATTACAATGCAAGCCGTTCTGAAAGCAATCGGCAAATTACTCAAAATGCTTAACTCGCCGAGAAAATCACTTTTGTTCCACAATGAATGTCTGGCAAAAAATAGTAAATTTTAATGCAAGCTATTCTGAAACCAATCGGTAAATTACTCAAAATGCTTAACTCGCCGATCAAATCACTTATTTCCCACAATGAATGTCTGGCAAAAATTAGTTAATTTTGATGCAAGACGTTCTGAAACCAATCGGCAAATTACTCAAAATGCTTCAGTCGCCGAGAAAATCACTTTTGTTCCACAATGAATGCCTGGCAAAAAATAGTTAATTGTGATGCAAGCCGTTCTGAAATCAATCGGCAAATTACTCAAAATGCTTAACCCGCCGAGAAAATCACCTTTTTCCCACAATGAATGTCTGGCAAAAAATAGTAAATTTCAATGCAAGCCGTTCTGAAACCAATCGGTAAATTACTCAAAATGCTTAACTCGCCGAGAAAATCACTTTTTCCCCACAATGAATGTCTGGCAACAAATAGTTAATTGTGATGCAAGCCGTTCTGAAATCAATCGGCAAATTACTGAAAACGCTTAACACGCCGAGAAAATCATCTTTTTCCCTCAATGAATGTCTTGCAAAAAATAGTAAATTTTAATGCAAGCCATTCTGAAACCAATCGGCAAATTGCTCAAAATGCTTAACTCGCAGAGAAAATCACTTTTGTTCCATAATGAATGTCTGGCAAAAAATTGTAAATTACAATGCAAGCCGTTCTGAAATCAATCGGCAAATTACTGAAAACGCTTAACACGCCGAGAAAATCACCTTTTTCCCTCAATGAATGTCTTGCAAAAAATAGTAAATTTTAATGCAAGCCGTTCTGAAACCAATCGGCAAATTACTCAAAATGCTTAACTCGCCGAGAAAATCACTTTTGTTCCACAATGAATGCCTGGCAAAAAATAGTTAATTGTGTTGCAAGCCGTTCTGAAACCAATCAGCAAATTACTCAAAATCCTTAACTCGCCGAGAAAATCAACTTTTTCCCACAATGAATGTCAGTCAAGAAATAGTAAATTTCAATCCATGCCGTTCTGAAACCAATCGGCAAATTACTCAAAATGCTTAACTCGCCGAGAAAATCACTTTTCTTCCACAATGAATGTCTGGCAAAAAATAGTAAATTTCAATGCAAGCCGTTCAGAAACCAATCGGCAAATTGCTCAAAATGCTTAACTCGCCGTGAAAATCACTTTTGTGCACAATGAATGCCAGGCAAAAAAGAGTTAATTGTGATGCAAGCCGTTCTGAAACCAATCGGCAAATTACTCAAAAAGCATTTTCTTGGCGAGTTAAGCATTGTGGAACTCGCCGAGAAAATTACTTTTTTCCCACAATGAATGTTTGGCAAAAAATAGTAAATTTTAATGCAAGCCGTTCTGAAACCAATCGGCAAATTACTCAAATGCTTAACACGCCGAGGAAATCACCCTTTCCCTCAATGAATGTCTTGCAAAAAATAGTAAATTTCAATGCAAGCCGTTCTGAAACCAATCGGCAAATTGCTCAAAATGCTTAACTCGCCGAGAAAATCACTTTTGTTCCACAATGAATGTCTGGCAAAAAATAGTAAATTTCAATGCAAGCCGTTCAGAAAGCAATGGGCAAATTTCTCAAAATGCTTAACTCGCCTTGAAACTCACTTTTGTGCCACAATGAATGCCGGGCAAAAAATAGTTAATTGTGATGCAAGCCGTTCTGAAACCAATCGGCAAATTACTAAAAAATTTAACTCGCCGAGAAAATTACTTTTTTCCCACAATGAATGTCTGGCAAAAAATAGTAAATTTCAATGCAAGCCGTTCTGAGAGCAATCGGCAAATTACTCAAAATGCTTAACTCGCCGAGAAAATCACTTTTGTTGCACAATGAATGCCTGGCTAAAAATAGTAAATTCTGATGCAAGCCGTTCTGAAACCAATCAGCAAATTACTCAAAATGCTTAACTCGCCGAGAAAATCACTTTTGTTCCACAATGAATGCCTGGCAAAAAATAGTTAATTGTGATGCAAGCCGTTCTGAAACCAATCGTCAAATTACTCAAAATGCTTAACTCGTCGAGAAAATCACTTTTGTTCCACAATGAATGTCTGGCAAAAAATAGTAAATTTTAATGCAAGCCGTTCTGAAACCAATCGGTAAATTACTAAAAATGCTTAACTCGCCGAGAAAATGACTTTTTTCCCACAATGAATGTCTGGCAAAAAATAGTTAATTGTGATGCAAGCCGTTCTGAAACCAATCGGCAAATTACTCAAAATGCTTAACTCGCCGAGAAAATCACTTGTGTTCCACAATGAACGCCTGGCAAAAAATAGTTAATTGTGATGCAGGCCGTTCTGAAATCAATCGGCAAATTACTCAAAATGCTTAACTCGCCGAGTAAATCACCTTTTTCCCACAACGAATGTCAGGCAAAAAATAGTAAATTTCAATGCAAGCCGTTCTGAAACCAATCGGCAAATGACTCAAAATGCTTAACTCGCCGAGAAAATCACTTTTGTTCCACAATGAATGTCTGGCAAATAATAGTAAATTACAATGCAAGCCGTTCTGAAAGCAATCGGCAAATTACTCAAAATCCTTAACTCGCCGAGAAAATCAACTTTTTCCCACAATGAATGTCAGTCAAGAAATAGTAAATTTCAATCCATGCCGTTCTGAAACCAATCGGCAAATTACTCAAAATGCTTAACTCGCCGAGAAAATCACTTTTCTTCCACAATGAATGTCTGGCAAAAAATAGTAAATTTCAATGCAAGCCGTTCAGAAACCAATCGGCAAATTGCTCAAAATGCTTAACTCGCCGTGAAAATCACTTTTGTGCACAATGAATGCCAGGCAAAAAATAGTTAATTGTGATGCAAGCCGTTCTGAAACCAATCGGCAAATTACTCAAAAAGCATTTTCTTGGCGAGTTAAGCATTGTGGAACTCGCCGAGAAAATTACTTTTTTCCCACAATGAATGTTTGGCAAAAAATAGTAAATTTTAATGCAAGCCGTTCAGAAACCAATCGGCAAATTGCTCAAAATGCTTAACTCGCCGAGAAAATCACTTTTGTGCCACAATGAATGTTTGGCAAAAAATAGTAAATTTTAATTCCAGCCGTTCTGAAACCAATCGGCAAATTACTCAAAATGCTTAACTCGCCGATAAAATTACTTTTTTCCCACAATGAATGTCTGGCAAAAAGTAGTAAATTACAATGCAAGCCGTTCTGAAAGCAATCGGCAAATTACTCAAAATGCTTAACTCGCCGAGAAAATCACTTATGTTCCACAATGAATGTCTGGCAAAAAATAGTAAATTTTAATGCAAGCTATTCTGAAACCAATCGGTAAATTACTCAAAATGCTTAACTCGCCGATCAAATCACTTATTTCCCACAATGAATGTCTGGCAAAAATTAGTTAATTTTGATGCAAGACGTTCTGAAACCAATCGGCAAATTACTCAAAATGCTTCAGTCGCCGAGAAAATCACTTTTGTTCCACAATGAATGCCTGGCAAAAAATAGTTAATTGTGATGCAAGCCGTTCTGAAATCAATCGGCAAATTACTCAAAATGCTTAACCCGCCGAGAAAATCACCTTTTTCCCACAATGAATGTCTGGCAAAAAATAGTAAATTTCAATGCAAGCCGTTCTGAAACCAATCGGTAAATTACTCAAAATGCTTAACTCGCCGAGAAAATCACTTTTTCCCCACAATGAATGTCTGGCAACAAATAGTTAATTGTGATGCAAGCCGTTCTGAAATCAATCGGCAAATTACTGAAAACGCTTAACACGCCGAGAAAATCACCTTTTTCCCTCAATGAATGTCTTGCAAAAAATAGTAAATTTTAATGCAAGCCATTCTGAAACCAATCGGCAAATTGCTCAAAATGCTTAACTCGCAGAGAAAATCACTTTTGTTCCATAATGAATGTCTGGCAAAAAATTGTAAATTACAATGCAAGCCGTTCTGAAATCAATCGGCAAATTACTGAAAACGCTTAACACGCCGAGAAAATCACCTTTTTCCCTCAATGAATGTCTTGCAAAAAATAGTAAATTTTAATGCAAGCCGTTCTGAAACCAATCGGCAAATTACTCAAAATGCTTAACTCGCCGAGAAAATCACTTTTGTTCCACAATGAATGCCTGGCAAAAAATAGTTAATTGTGTTGCAAGCCGTTCTGAAACCAATCAGCAAATTACTCAAAATCCTTAACTCGCCGAGAAAATCAACTTTTTCCCACAATGAATGTCAGTCAAGAAATAGTAAATTTCAATCCATGCCGTTCTGAAACCAATCGGCAAATTACGCAAAATGCTTAACTCGCCGAGAAAATCACTTTTCTTCCACAATGAATGTCTGGCAAAAAATAGTAAATTTCAATGCAAGCCGTTCAGAAACCAATCGGCAAATTGCTCAAAATGCGTAACTCGCCGTGAAAATCACTTTTGTGCACAATGAATGCCAGGCAAAAAATAGTTAATTGTGATGCAAGCCGTTCTGAAACCAATCGGCAAATTACTCAAAAAGCATTTTCTTGGCGAGTTAAGCATTGTGGAACTCGCCGAGAAAATTACTTTTTTCCCACAATGAATGTCTGGCAAAAAATAGTAAATTTCAATTCAAGCCGTTCTGAACCAATCGGCAAATTACTCAAAATGCTTAACTCGTCGAGAAAATCACTTTTGTTCCACAATGAATGTCTGGCAAAAAATAGTAAATTTTAATGCAAGCCGTTCTCAAACCAATTGGTAAATTACTCAAATGCTTAACACGCCGAGGAAATCACCCTTTCCCTCAATGAATGTCTTGCAAAAAATAGTAAATTTCAATGCAAGCCGTTCTGAAACCAATCGGCAAATTGCTCAAAATGCTTAACTCGCCGAGAAAATCACTTTTGTTCCACAATGAATGTCTGGCAAAAAATAGTAAATTTCAATGCAAGCCGTTCAGAAAGCAATCGGCAAATTTCTCAAAATGCTTAACTCGCCTTGAAACTCACTTTTGTGCCACAATGAATGCCGGGCAAAAAATAGTTAATTGTGATGCAAGCCGTTCTGAAACCAATCGGCAAATTACTAAAAAATTTAACTCGCCGAGAAAATTACTTTTTTCCCACAATGAATGTCTGGCAAAAAATAGTAAATTTCAATGCAAGCCGTTCTGAGAGCAATCGGCAAATTACTCAAAATGCTTAACTCGCCGAGAAAATCACTTTTGTTGCACAATGAATGCCTGGCTAAAAATAGTAAATTCTGATGCAAGCCGTTCTGAAACCAACCGGCAAATTACTCAAAATGCTTAACTCGCCGAGAAAATCACTTTTGTTCCACAATGAATGCCTGGCAAAAAATAGTTAATTGTGATGCAAGCCGTTCTGAAACCAATCGTCAAATTACTCAAAATGCTTAACTCGCCGAGAAAATCACTTGTGTTCCACAATGAACGCCTGGCAAAAAATAGTTAATTGTGATGCAGGCCGTTCTGAAATCAATCGGCAAATTACTCAAAATGCTTAACTCGCCGAGAAAACTTTTTCCCACAACGAATGTCAGGCAAAAAATAGTAAATTTCAATGCAAGCCGTTCTGAAACCAATCGGCAAATTACTCAAAATGCTTAACTCGCCGAGAAAATCACTTTTGTTCCACAATGAATGTCTGGCAAATAATAGTAAATTACAATGCAAGCCGTTCTGAACGCAATCGGCAAATTACTCAAAATGCTTAACTCGCCGAGAAAATCACTTTTGTTCCACAATGAATGTCTGGCAAAAAATAGTAAATTTTAATGCAAGCTGTTCTGAAACTAATCGGTAAATTACTCAAAATGCTTAACTCGCCGAGCAAATCACTTTTTTCCCACAATGAATGTGTGGCAAAAAATAGTTAATTGTGTTGCAAGCCGTTCTGAAACCAATCCGCAAATTACTCAAAATGCTTAACCCACCGAGAAAATCACTTGTGTTCCACAATGAACGCCTGGCAAAAAAATAGTTAATTGTGATGCAGGTCGTTCTGAAACCAATCGTCAAATTACTCAAAATGCTTAACTCGTCGAGAAAATCACTTTTGTTCCACAATGAATGTCTGGCAAAAAATAGTAAATTTTAATGCAAGCCGTTCTGAAACCAATCGGTAAATTACTAAAAATGCTTAACTCGCCGAGAAAATGACTTTTTTCCCACAATGACTGTCTGGCAAAAAATAGTTAATTGTGATGCAAGCCGTTCTGAAACCAATCGGCAAATTACTCAAAATGCTTAACTCGCCGAGAAAATCACTTGTGTTCCACAATGAACGCCTGGCAAAAAATAGTTAATTGTGATGCAGGCCGTTCTGAAATCAATCGGCAAATTACTCAAAATGCTTAACTCGCCGAGAAAATCACCTTTTTCCCACAACGAATGTCAGGCAAAAAATAGTAAACTTCAATGCAAGCCGTTCTGAAACCAATCGGCAAATTACTCAAAATGCTTAACTCGCCGAGAAAATCACTTTTGTTCCACAATGAATGTCTGGCAAATAATAGTAAATTACAATGCAAGCCGTTCTGAAAGCAATCGGCAAATTACTCAAAATGCTTAACTCGCCGAGAAAATCACTTTTGTTCCACAATGAATGTCTGGCAAAAAATAGTAAATTTTAATGCAAGCTGTTCTGAAACTAATCGGTAAATTACTCAAAATGCTTAACTCGCCGAGCAAATCACTTTTTTCCCACAATGAATGTGTGGCAAAAAATAGTTAATTGTGTTGCAAGCCGTTCTGAAACCAATCCGCAAATTACTCAAAATGCTTAACCCACCGAGAAAATCACTTGTGTTCCACAATGAACGCCTGGCAAAAAAATAGTTAATTGTGATGCAGGTCCTTCTGAAACCAATCGGCAAATTACTCAAAATGCTTAACTCGCCGAGAAAATCACTTTTGTTCCACAATGAATGTCTGGCAAAAAATAGTAAATTTTAATGCAAGCCGTTCTGAAACCAATCGGTAAATTACTCAAAATGCTTACCTCGCCGAGAAAATCACTTTTTTCCCACAATGAGTGTCTGGCAAAAAATAGTTAATTCCAATGCAAGCCGTTCTGAAAGCAATCGGCAAATTACTCAAAATGCTTAACTCGTCGAGAAAATCACTTTTGTTCCACAATGAATGTCTGGCAAAAAATAGTAAATCTTAATGCAAGCCGTTCTGAAACCAATCGGTAAATTACTAAAAATGCTTAACTCGCCGAGAAAATGACTTTTTTCCCACAATGAATGTCTGGCAAAAAATAGTTAATTGTGATGCAAGCCGTTCTGAAACCAATCGGCAAATTACTCAAAATGCTTAACTCGCCGAGAAAATCACTTGTGTTCCACAATGAACGCCTGGCAAAAAATAGTTAATTGTGATGCAGGCCGTTCTGAAATCAATCGGCAAATTACTCAAAATGCTTAACTCGCCGAGAAAATCACCTTTTTCCCACAACGAATGTCAGGCAAAAAATAGTAAATTTCAATGCAAGCCGTTCTGAAACCAATCCGCAAATTACTCAAAATGCTTAACGCACCGAGAAAATCACTTCTGTTCCACAATGAACGCCTGGCAAAAAAATAGTTAATTGTGATGCAGGTCGTTCTGAAACCAATCGGCAAATTACTCAAAATGCTTAACTCGCCGAGAAAATCACTTTTGTTCCACAATGAATGTCTGGCAAAAAATAGTAAATTTTAATGCAAGCCGTTCTGAAACCAATCGGTAAATTACTCAAAATGCTTCCCTCGCCGAGAAAATCACTTTTTTCCCACAATGAGTGTCTGGCAAAAAATAGTTAATTCCAATGCAAGCCGTTCTGAAAGCAATCGGCAAATTACTCAAAATGCTTAACTCGCCGAGAAAATTACTTTTGTTCCACAATGAATGTCTGGCAAATAATAGTAAATTACAATGCAAGCCGTTCTGAAAGCAATCGGCAAATTACTCAAAATGCTTAACTCGCCGAGAAAATCACTTTTGTTCCACAATGAATGTCTGGCAAACAATAGTAAATTTTAATGCATGCCGTTCAGAAACCAAGCGGCAAATTACTCAAAATGCTTAACTCGCCGAGAAAATCACTTTTGTTCCACAATGAATGTCTGGCAAAAAATAGTAAATTTTAATGCAAGCTGTTCTGAAACTAATCGGTAAATTACTCAAAATGCTTAACTCGCTGAGCAAATCACTTTTTTCCCACAATGAATGTCTGGCAAAAAATAGTTAATTGTGTTGCAAGCCGTTCTGAAACCAATCCGCAAATTACTCAAAATGCTTAACCCACCGAGAAAATCACTTGTGTTCCACAATGAACGCCTGGCAAAAAATAGTTAATTGTGATGCAGGTCGTTCTGAAACCAATCGGCAAATTACTCAAAATGCTTAACTCGCCGAGAAAATCACTTTTGTTCCACAATGAATGTCTGGCAAAAAATATTAAATTTTAATGCAAGCCGTTCTGAAACCAATCGGTAAATTACTCAAAATGCTTACCTCGCCGAGAAAATCACTTTTTTCCCACAATGAGTGTCTGGCAAAAAATAGTTAATTACAATGCAAGCTGTTCTGATAGCAATCGGCAAATTACTCAAAATGCTTAACTCGCCGAGAAAATCACTTTTGTTCCACAATGAATGCCTGGCAAAAAATAGTTAATTGTGATGCAAGCCGTTCTGAAACCAATCGGCAAATTACTCAAAATGCTTAACTCGCCGAGAAAATTACTTTTTTCCCACAATGAATGTCTGGCAAAAAATAGAAAATTTCAATGCAAGCCGTTCTGAAAGCAATCGGCAAATTACTCAAAATGCTTAACTCGCCGAGAAAATCACTTTTGTTCCACAATGAATGCCTGGCAAAAAATAGTTAATTGTGATGCAAGCCGTTCTGAAATCAATCGGCAAATTACTCAAAATGCTTAACCCGCCGAGAAAATCACCTTTTTCCCACAATAAATGTCTGGCAAAAAATAGTAAATTTCAATGCAAGCCGTTCTGAAACCAATCGGTAAATTACTCAAAATGCTTAACTCGCCGAGAAAATCACTTTTTCCCCACAATGAATGTCTGGCAACAAATAGTTAATTGTGATGCAAGCCGTTCTGAAATCAATCGGCAAATTACTGAAAACGCTTAACACGCCGAGAAAATCACCTTTTTCCCTCAATGAATGTCTTGCAAAAAATAGTAAATTTTAATGCAAGCCATTCTGAAACCAATCGGCAAATTGCTCAAAATGCTTAACTCGCAGAGAAAATCACTTTTGTTCCATAATGAATGTCTGGCAAAAAATTGTAAATTACAATGCAAGCCGTTCTGAAATCAATCGGCAAATTACTGAAAACGCTTAACACGCCGAGAAAATCACCTTTTTCCCTCAATGAATGTCTTGCAAAAAATAGTAAATTTTAATGCAAGCCGTTCTGAAACCAATCGGCAAATTACTCAAAATGCTTAACTCGCCGAGAAAATCACTTTTGTTCCACAATGAATGCCTGGCAAAAAATAGTTAATTGTGTTGCAAGCCGTTCTGAAACCAATCAGCAAATTACTCAAAATCCTTAACTCGCCGAGAAAATCAACTTTTTCCCACAATGAATGTCAGTCAAGAAATAGTAAATTTCAATCCATGCCGTTCTGAAACCAATCGGCAAATTACTCAAAATGCTTAACTCGCCGAGAAAATCACTTTTCTTCCACAATGAATGTCTGGCAAAAAATAGTAAATTTCAATGCAAGCCGTTCAGAAACCAATCGGCAAATTGCTCAAAATGCGTAACTCGCCGTGAAAATCACTTTTGTGCACAATGAATGCCAGGCAAAAAATAGTTAATTGTGATGCAAGCCGTTCTGAAACCAATCGGCAAATTACTCAAAAAGCATTTTCTTGGCGAGTTAAGCATTGTGGAACTCGCCGCGAAAATTACTTTTTTCCCACAATGAATGTCTGGCAAAAAATAGTAAATTTCAATTCAAGCCGTTCTGAACCAATCGGCAAATTACTCAAAATGCTTAACTCGTCGAGAAAATCACTTTTGTTCCACAATGAATGTCTGGCAAAAAATAGTAAATTTTAATGCAAGCCGTTCTGAAACCAATTGGTAAATTACTCAAATGCTTAACACGCCGAGGAAATCACCCTTTCCCTCAATGAATGTCTTGCAAAAAATAGTAAATTTCAATGCAAGCCGTTCTGAAACCAATCGGCAAATTGCTCAAAATGCTTAACTCGCCGAGAAAATCACTTTTGTTCCACAATGAATGTCTGGCAAAAAATAGTAAATTTCAATGCAAGCCGTTCAGAAAGCAATCGGCAAATTTCTCAAAATGCTTAACTCGCCTTGAAACTCACTTTTGTGCCACAATGAATGCCGGGCAAAAAATAGTTAATTGTGATGCAAGCCGTTCTGAAACCAATCGGCAAATTACTAAAAAATTTAACTCGCCGAGAAAATTACTTTTTTCCCACAATGAATGTCTGGCAAAAAATAGTAAATTTCAATGCAAGCCGTTCTGAGAGCAATCGGCAAATTACTCAAAATGCTTAACTCGCCGAGAAAATCACTTTTGTTGCACAATGAATGCCTGGCTAAAAATAGTAAATTCTGATGCAAGCCGTTCTGAAACCAATCGGCAAATTACTCAAAATGCTTAACTCGCCGAGAAAATCACTTTTGTTCCACAATGAATGCCTGGCAAAAAATAGTTAATTGTGATGCAAGCCGTTCTGAAACCAATCGTCAAATTACTCAAAATGCTTAACTCGTCGAGAAAATCACTTTTGTTCCACAATGAATGTCTGGCAAAAAATAGTAAATTTTAATGCAAGCCGTTCTGAAACCAATCGGTAAATTACTAAAAATGCTTAACTCGCCGAGAAAATGACTTTTTTCCCACAATGAATGTCTGGCAAAAAATAGTTAATTGTGATGCAAGCCGTTCTGAAACCAATCGGCAAATTACTCAAAATGCTTAACTCGCCGAGAAAATCACTTGTGTTCCACAATGAACGCCTGGCAAAAAATAGTTAATTGTGATGCAGGCCGTTCTGAAATCAATCGGCAAATTACTCAAAATGCTTAACTCGCCGAGAAAACTTTTTCCCACAACGAATGTCAGGCAAAAAATAGTAAATTTCAATGCAAGCCGTTCTGAAACCAATCGGCAAATTACTCAAAATGCTTAACTCGCCGAGAAAATCACTTTTGTTCCACAATGAATGTCTGGCAAATAATAGTAAATTACAATGCAAGCCGTTCTGAAAGCAATCGGCAAATTACTCAAAATGCTTAACTCGCCGAGAAAATCACTTTTGTTCCACAATGAATGTCTGGCAAAAAATAGTAAATTTTAATGCAAGCTGTTCTGAAACTAATCGGTAAATTACTCAAAATGCTTAACTCGCCGAGCAAATCACTTTTTTCCCACAATGAATGTGTGGCAAAAAATAGTTAATTGTGTTGCAAGCCGTTCTGAAACCAATCCGCAAATTACTCAAAATGCTTAACCCACCGAGAAAATCACTTGTGTTCCACAATGAACGCCTGGCAAAAAAATAGTTAATTGTGATGCAGGTCGTTCTGAAACCAATCGTCAAATTACTCAAAATGCTTAACTCGTCGAGAAAATCACTTTTGTTCCACAATGAATGTCTGGCAAAAAATAGTAAATTTTAATGCAAGCCGTTCTGAAACCAATCGGTAAATTACTAAAAATGCTTAACTCGCCGAGAAAATGACTTTTTTCCCACAATGAATGTCTGGCAAAAAATAGTTAATTGTGATGCAAGCCGTTCTGAAACCAATCGGCAAATTACTCAAAATGCTTAACTCGCCGAGAAAATCACTTGTGTTCCACAATGAACGCCTGGCAAAAAATAGTTAATTGTGATGCAGGCCGTTCTGAAATCAATCGGCAAATTACTCAAAATGCTTAACTCGCCGAGAAAATCACCTTTTTCCCACAACGAATGTCAGGCAAAAAATAGTAAATTTCAATGCAAGCCGTTCTGAAACCAATCGGCAAATTACTCAAAATGCTTAACTCGCCGAGAAAATCACTTTTGTTCCACAATGAATGCCTGGCAAATAATAGTAAATTACAATGCAAGCCGTTCTGAAAGCAATCGGCAAATTACTCAAAATGCTTAACTCGCCGAGAAAATCACTTTTGTTCCACAATGAATGTCTGGCAAAAAATAGTAAATTTTAATGCAAGCTGTTCTGAAACTAATCGGTAAATTACTCAAAATGCTTAACTCGCCGAGCAAATCACTTTTTTCACACAATGAATGTGTGGCAAAAAATAGTTAATTGTGATGCAGGTCGTTCTGAAACCAATCGGCAAATTACTCAAAATGCTTAACTCGCCGAGAAAATCACTTTTGTTCCACAATGAATGTCTGGCAAAAAATAGTAAATTTTAATGCAAGCCGTTCTGAAACCAATCGGTAAATTACTCAAAATGCTTACCTCGCCGAGAAAATCACTTTTTTCCCACAATGAGTGTCTGGCAAAAAATAGTTAATTCCAATGCAAGCCGTTCTGAAAGCAATCGGCAAATTACTCAAAATGCTTAACTCGTCGAGAAAATCACTTTTGTTCCACAATGAATGTCTGGCAAAACATAGTAAAATTTAATGCAAGCCGTTCTGAAACCAATCGGTAAATTACTAAAAATGCTTAACTCGCCGAGAAAATGACTTTTTTCCCACAATGAATGTCTGGCAAAAAATAGTTAATTGTGATGCAAGCCGTTCTGAAACCAATCGGCAAATTACTCAAAATGCTTAACTCGCCGAGAAAATCACTTGTGTTCCACAATGAACGCCTGGCAAAAAATAGTTAATTGTGATGCAGGCCGTTCTGAAATCAATCGGCAAATTACTCAAAATGCTTAACTCGCCGAGAAAATCACCTTTTTCCCACAACGAATGTCAGGCAAAAAATAGTAAATTTCAATGCAAGCCGCTGTGAAACCAATCGGCAAATTACTCAAAATGCTTAACTCGCCGAGAAAATCACTTTTGTTCCACAATGAATGTCTGGCAAATAATAGTAAATTACAATGCAAGCCGTTCTGAAAGCAATCGGCAAATTACTCAAAATGCTTAACTCGCCGAGAAAATCACTTTTGTTCCACAATGAATGTCTGGCAAAAAATAGTAAATTTTAATGCAAGCTGTTCTGAAACTAATCGGTAAATTACTCAAAATGCTTAACTCGCCGAGCAAATCACTTTTTTCCCACAATGAATGTGTGGCAAAAAATCGTTAATTGTGTTGCAAGCCGTTCTGAAACCAATCCGCAAATTACTCAAAATGCTTAACCCACCGAGAAAATCACTTCTGTTCCACAATGAACGCCTGGCAAAAAAATAGTTAATTGTGATGCAGGTCGTTCTGAAACCAATCGGCAAATTACTCAAAATGCTTAACTCGCCGAGAAAATCACTTTTGTTCCACAATGAATGTCTGGCAAAAAATAGTAAATTTTAATGCAAGCCGTTCTGAAACCAATCGGTAAATTACTCAAAATGCTTACCTCGCCGAGAAAATCACTTTTTTCCCACAATGAGTGTCTGGCAAAAAATAGTTAATTCCAATGCAAGCCGTTCTGAAAGCAATCGGCAAATTACTCAAAATGCTTAACTCGCCGAGAAAATTACTTTTGTTCCACAATGAATGTCTGGCAAATAATAGTAAATTACAATGCAAGTCGTTCTGAAAGCAATCGGCAAATTACTCAAAATGCTTAACTCGCCGAGAAAATCACTTTTGTTCCACAATGAATGTCTGGCAAAAAATAGTAAATTTTAATGCATGCCGTTCAGAAACCAAGCGGCAAATTACTCAAAATGCTTAACTCGCCGAGAAAATCACTTTTGTTCCACAATGAATGTCTGGCAAAAAATAGTAAATTTTAATGCAAGCTGTTCTGAAACTAATCGGTAAATTACTCAAAATGCTTAACTCGCCGAGCAAATCACTTTTTTCCCACAATGAATGTCTGGCAAAAAATAGTTAATTGTGTTGCAAGCCGTTCTGAAACCAATGCGCAAATTACTCAAAATGCTTAACCCACCGAGGAAATCACTTGTGTTCCACAATGAACGCCTGGCAAAAAATAGTTAATTGTGATGCAGGTCGTTCTGAAACCAATCGGCAAATTACTCAAAATGCTTAACTCGCCGAGAAAATCACTTTTGTTCCACAATGAATGTCTGGCAAAAAATATTAAATTTTAATGCAAGCCGTTCTGAAACCAATCGGTAAATTACTCAAAATGCTTACCTCGCCGAGAAAATCACTTTTTTCCCACAATGAGTGTCTGGCAAAAAATAGTTAATTACAATGCAAGCTGTTCTGATAGCAATCGGCAAATTACTCAAAATGCTTAACTCGCCGAGAAAATCACTTTTGTTCCACAATGAATGCCTGGCAAAAAATAGTTAATTGTGATGCAAGCCGTTCTGAAACCAATCGGCAAATTACTCAAAATGCTTAACTCGCCGAGAAAATTACTTTTTTCCCACAATGAATGTCTGGCAAAAAATAGAAAATTTCAATGCAAGCCGTTCTGAAAGCAATCGGCAAATTACTCAAAATGCTTAACTCGCCGAGAAAATCCCTTTTGTTCCACAATGAATGCCTGGCAAAAAATAGTTAATTGTGTTGCAAGCCGTTCTGAAACCAATCGGCGAATTACTCAAAATGCTTAACGCGCCGAGAAAATCACTTGTGTTCCGCAATGAATGCCTGGCAAAAAATAGTTAATTGTGATGCAAGCCGTTCTGAAACCAATCGGCAAATTACTCAAAATGTTTAACGCGCCGAGAAAATCACTTGTGTTCCACAATGAATGCCTGGCAAAAAATAGTTAATTTTAATGCAATCCGTTCTGAAACCAATCGGCAAATTACTCAAAATGCTTAACTGGCCGAGAAAATTTCTTTTTTCCCCCACAATGAATGTCTGGCAAAAAATAGAAAATTTCAATGCAAGCCGTTCTGAAAGCAATCGGCAAATTACTCAAAATGCTTAACTCGCCGAGAAAATCACTTTCGTTCCACAATGAATGCCTGGCAAAAAATAGTTAATTGTGTTGCAAGCCGTTCTGAAAGCAATCGGCAAATTACTCAAAATGCTTAACTCGCCGAGAAAATCACTTTTGTTCCACAATGAATGTCTGGCAAAAAATAGTAAATTTTAATGCATGCCGTTCAGAAACCAAGCGGCAAATTACTCAAAATGCTTAACTCGCCGAGAAAATCACTTTTGTTCCACAATGAATGTCTGGCAAAAAATAGTAAATTTTAATGCAAGCTGTTCTGAAACTAATCGGTAAATTACTCAAAATGCTTAACTCGCCGAGCAAATCACTTTTTTCCCACAATGAATGTCTGGCAAAAAATAGTTAATTGTGTTGCAAGCCGTTCTGAAACCAATCCGCAAATTACTCGAAATGCTTAACCCACCGAGAAAATCACTTGTGTTCCACAATGAACGCCTGGCAAAAAATAGTTAATTGTGATGCAGGTCGTTCTGAAACCAATCGGCAAATTGCTCAAAATGCTTAACTGGCCGAGAAAATCGCTTTTCTTCCACAATGAATGTTTGGCAAAAAATAGTAAATTTTAATGCAAGCCGTTCAGAAACCAATCGGCAAATTGCTCAAAATGCTTAACTCGCCGAGAAAATCACTTTTGTGCCACAATGAATGTTTGGCAAAAAATAGTAAATTTTAATTCCAGCCGTTCTGAAACCAATCGGCAAATTACTCAAAATGCTTAACTCGCCGAGAAAATTACTTTTTTCCCACAATGAATGTCTGGCAAAAAATAGTAAATTACAATGCAAGCCGTTCTGAAAGCAATCGGCAAATTACTCAAAATGCTTAACTCGCCGAGAAAATCACTTTTGTTCCACAATGAATGTCTGGCAAAAAATAGTAAATTTTAATGCAAGCTATTCTGAAACCAATCGGTAAATTACTCAAAATGCTTAACTCGCCGATCAAATCACTTATTTCCCACAATGAATGTCTGGCAAAAATTAGTTAATTTTGATGCAAGACGTTCTGAAACCAATCGGCAAATTACTCAAAATGCTTCAGTCGCCGAGAAAATCACTTTTGTTCCACAATGAATGCCTGGCAAAAAATAGTTAATTGTGATGCAAGCCGTTCTGAAATCAATCGGCAAATTACTCAAAATGCTTAACCCGCCGAGAAAATCACCTTTTTCCCACAATGAATGTCTGGCAAAAAATAGTAAATTTCAATGCAAGCCGTTCTGAAACCAATCGGTAAATTACTCAAAATGCTTAACTCGCCGAGAAAATCACTTTTTCCCCACAATGAATGTCTGGCAACAAATAGTTAATTGTGATGCAAGCCGTTCTGAAATCAATCGGCAAATTACTGAAAACGCTTAACACGCCGAGAAAATCACCTTTTTCCCTCAATGAATGTCTTGCAAAAAATAGTAAATTTTAATGCAAGCCGTTCTGAAACCAATCGGCAAATTACTCAAAATGCTTAACTCGCCGAGAAAATCACTTTTGTTCCACAATGAATGCCTGGCAAAAAATAGTTAATTGTGTTGCAAGCCGTTCTGAAACCAATCAGCAAATTACTCAAAATCCTTAACTCGCCGAGAAAATCAACTTTTTCCCACAATGAATGTCAGTCAAGAAATAGTACATTTCAATCCATGCCGTTCTGAAACCAATCGGCAAATTACTCAAAATGCTTAACTCGCCGAGAAAATCACTTTTCTTCCACAATGAATGTCTGGCAAAAAATAGTAAATTTCAATGCAAGCCGTTCAGAAACCAATCGGCAAATTGCTCAAAATGCGTAACTCGCCGTGAAAATCACTTTTGTGCACAATGAATGCCAGGCAAAAAATAGTTAATTGTGATGCAAGCCGTTCTGAAACCAATCGGCAAATTACTCAAAAAGCATTTTCTTGGCGAGTTAAGCATTGTGGAACTCGCCGAGAAAATTACTTTTTTCCCACAATGAATGTCTGGCAAAAAATAGTAAATTTCAATTCAAGCCGTTCTGAACCAATCGGCAAATTACTCAAAATGCTTAACTCGTCGAGAAAATCACTTTTGTTCCACAATGAATGTCTGGCAAAAAATAGTAAATTTTAATGCAAGCCGTTCTCAAACCAATTGGTAAATTACTCAAATGCTTAACACGCCGAGGAAATCACCCTTTCCCTCAATGAATGTCTTGCAAAAAATAGTAAATTTCAATGCAAGCCGTTCTGAAACCAATCGGCAAATTGCTCAAAATGCTTAACTCGCCGAGAAAATCACTTTTGTTCCACAATGAATGTCTGGCAAAAAATAGTAAATTTCAATGCAAGCCGTTCAGAAAGCAATCGGCAAATTTCTCAAAATGCTTAACTCGCCTTGAAACTCACTTTTGTGCCACAATGAATGCCGGGCAAAAAATAGTTAATTGTGATGCAAGCCGTTCTGAAACCAATCGGCAAATTACTAAAAAATTTAACTCGCCGAGAAAATCACTTTTTTCCCACAATGAATGTCTGGCAAAAAATAGTAAATTTCAATGCAAGCCGTTCTGAGAGCAATCGGCAAATTACTCAAAATGCTTAACTCGCCGAGAAAATCACTTTTGTTGCACAATGAATGCCTGGCTAAAAATAGTAAATTCTGATGCAAGCCGTTCTGAAACTAATCGGCAAATTACTCAAAATGCTTAACTCGCCGAGAAAATCACTTTTGTTCCACAATGAATGCCTGGCAAAAAATAGTTAATTGTGATGCAGGCCGTTCTGAAATCAATCGGCAAATTACTCAAAATGCTTAACTCGCCGAGAAAATCCCCTTTTTCCCACAACGAATGTCAGGCAAAAAATAGTAAATTTCAATGCAAGCCGTTCTGAAACCAATCGGCAAATTACTCAAAATGCTTAACTCGCCGAGAAAATCACTCTTGTTCCACAATGAATGTCTGGCAAATAATAGTAAATTACAATGCAAGCCGTTCTGAAAGCAATCGGCAAATTACTCAAAATGCTTAACTCGCCGAGAAAATCACTTTTGTTCCACAATGAATGTCTGGCAAAAAATAGTAAATTTTAATGCAAGCTGTTCTGAAACTAATCGGTATATTACTCAAAATGCTTAACTCGCCGAGCAAATCACTTTTTTCCCACAATGAATGTGTGGCAAAAAATAGTTAATTGTGTTGCAAGCCGTTCTGAAACCAATCCGCAAATTACTCAAAATGCTTAACCCACCGAGAAAATCACTTGTGTTCCACAATGAACGCCTGGCAAAAAAATAGTTAATTGTGATGCAGGTCGTTCTGAAACCAATCGTCAAATTACTCAAAATGCTTAACTCGTCGAGAAAATCACTTTTGTTCCCCAATGAATGTCTGGCAAAAAATAGTAAATTTTAATGCAAGCCGTTCTGAAACCAATCGGTAAATTACTAAAAATGCTTAACTCGCCGAGAAAATCACTTGTGTTCCACAATGAACGCCTGGCAAAAAATAGTTAATTGTGATGCAGGCCGTTCTGAAATCAATCGGCAAATTACTCAAAATGCTTAACTCGCCGAGCAAATCACCTTTTTCCCACAACGAATGTCAGGCAAAAAATAGTAAATTTCAATGCAAGCCGTTCTGAAACCAATCGGCAAATTATTCAAAATGCTTAACTCGCCGAGAAAATCACTTTTGTTCCACAATGAATGTCTGGCAAATAATAGTAAATTACAATGCAAGCCGTTCTGAAAGCAATCGGCAAATTACTCAAAATGCTTAACTCGCCGAGAAAATCACTTTTGTTCCACAATGAATGTCTGGCAAAAAATAGTAAATTTTAATGCATGCCGTTCAGAAACCAAGCGGCAAATTACTCAAAATGCTTAACTCGCCGAGAAAATCACTTTTGTTCCACAATGAATGTCTGGCAAAAAATAGTAAATTTTAATGCAAGCTGTTCTGAAACTAATCGGTAAATTACTCAAAATGCTTAACTCGCCGAGCAAATCACTTTTTTCCCACAATGAATGTCTGGCAAAAAATAGTTAATTGTGTTGCAAGCCGTTCTGAAACCAATCCGCAAATTACTCGAAATGCTTAACCCACCGAGAAAATCACTTGTGTTCCACAATGAACGCCTGGCAAAAAATAGTTAATTGTGATGCAGGTCGTTCTGAAACCAATCGGCAAATTGCTCAAAATGCTTAACTGGCCGAGAAAATCGCTTTTCTTCCACAATGAATGTTTGGCAAAAAATAGTAAATTTTAATGCAAGCCGTTCAGAAACCAATCGGCAAATTGCTCAAAATGCTTAACTCGCCGAGAAAATCACTTTTGTGCCACAATGAATGTTTGGCAAAAAATACTAAATTTTAATTCCAGCCGTTCTGAAACCAATCGGCAAATTACTCAAAATGCTTAACTCGCCGAGAAAATTACTTTTTTCCCACAATGAATGTCTGGCAAAAAATAGTAAATTACAATGCAAGCCGTTCTGAAAGCAATCGGCAAATTACTCAAAATGCTTAACTCGCCGAGAAAATCACTTTTGTTCCACAATGAATGTCTGGCAAAAAATAGTAAATTTTAATGCAAGCTATTCTGAAACCAATCGGTAAATTACTCAAAATGCTTAACTCGCCGATCAAATCACTTATTTCCCACAATGAATGTCTGGCAAAAATTAGTTAATTTTGATGCAAGACGTTCTGAAACCAATCGGCAAATTACTCAAAATGCTTCAGTCGCCGAGAAAATCACTTTTGTTCCACAATGAATGCCTGGCAAAAAATAGTTAATTGTGATGCAAGCCGTTCTGAAATCAATCGGCAAATTACTCAAAATGCTTAACCCGCCGAGAAAATCACCTTTTTCCCACAATGAATGTCTGGCAAAAAATAGTAAATTTCAATGCAAGCCGTTCTGAAACCAATCGGTAAATTACTCAAAATGCTTAACTCGCCGAGAAAATCACTTTTTCCCCACAATGAATGTCTGGCAACAAATAGTTAATTGTGATGCAAGCCGTTCTGAAATCAATCGGCAAATTACTGAAAACGCTTAACACGCCGAGAAAATCACCTTTTTCCCTCAATGAATGTCTTGCAAAAAATAGTAAATTTTAATGCAAGCCGTTCTGAAACCAATCGGCAAATTACTCAAAATGCTTAACTCGCCGAGAAAATCACTTTTGTTCCACAATGAATGCCTGGCAAAAAATAGTTAATTGTGTTGCAAGCCGTTCTGAAACCAATCAGCAAATTACTCAAAATCCTTAACTCGCCGAGAAAATCAACTTTTTCCCACAATGAATGTCAGTCAAGAAATAGTACATTTCAATCCATGCCGTTCTGAAACCAATCGGCAAATTACTCAAAATGCTTAACTCGCCGAGAAAATCACTTTTCTTCCACAATGAATGTCTGGCAAAAAATAGTAAATTTCAATGCAAGCCGTTCAGAAACCAATCGGCAAATTGCTCAAAATGCGTAACTCGCCGTGAAAATCACTTTTGTGCACAATGAATGCCAGGCAAAAAATAGTTAATTGTGATGCAAGCCGTTCTGAAACCAATCGGCAAATTACTCAAAAAGCATTTTCTTGGCGAGTTAAGCATTGTGGAACTCGCCGAGAAAATTACTTTTTTCCCACAATGAATGTCTGGCAAAAAATAGTAAATTTCAATTCAAGCCGTTCTGAACCAATCGGCAAATTACTCAAAATGCTTAACTCGTCGAGAAAATCACTTTTGTTCCACAATGAATGTCTGGCAAAAAATAGTAAATTTTAATGCAAGCCGTTCTCAAACCAATTGGTAAATTACTCAAATGCTTAACACGCCGAGGAAATCACCCTTTCCCTCAATGAATGTCTTGCAAAAAATAGTAAATTTCAATGCAAGCCGTTCTGAAACCAATCGGCAAATTGCTCAAAATGCTTAACTCGCCGAGAAAATCACTTTTGTTCCACAATGAATGTCTGGCAAAAAATAGTAAATTTCAATGCAAGCCGTTCAGAAAGCAATCGGCAAATTTCTCAAAATGCTTAACTCGCCTTGAAACTCACTTTTGTGCCACAATGAATGCCGGGCAAAAAATAGTTAATTGTGATGCAAGCCGTTCTGAAACCAATCGGCAAATTACTAAAAAATTTAACTCGCCGAGAAAATCACTTTTTTCCCACAATGAATGTCTGGCAAAAAATAGTAAATTTCAATGCAAGCCGTTCTGAGAGCAATCGGCAAATTACTCAAAATGCTTAACTCGCCGAGAAAATCACTTTTGTTGCACAATGAATGCCTGGCTAAAAATAGTAAATTCTGATGCAAGCCGTTCTGAAACTAATCGGCAAATTACTCAAAATGCTTAACTCGCCGAGAAAATCACTTTTGTTCCACAATGAATGCCTGGCAAAAAATAGTTAATTGTGATGCAGGCCGTTCTGAAATCAATCGGCAAATTACTCAAAATGCTTAACTCGCCGAGAAAATCCCCTTTTTCCCACAACGAATGTCAGGCAAAAAATAGTAAATTTCAATGCAAGCCGTTCTGAAACCAATCGGCAAATTACTCAAAATGCTTAACTCGCCGAGAAAATCACTCTTGTTCCACAATGAATGTCTGGCAAATAATAGTAAATTACAATGCAAGCCGTTCTGAAAGCAATCGGCAAATTACTCAAAATGCTTAACTCGCCGAGAAAATCACTTTTGTTCCACAATGAATGTCTGGCAAAAAATAGTAAATTTTAATGCAAGCTGTTCTGAAACTAATCGGTATATTACTCAAAATGCTTAACTCGCCGAGCAAATCACTTTTTTCCCACAATGAATGTGTGGCAAAAAATAGTTAATTGTGTTGCAAGCCGTTCTGAAACCAATCCGCAAATTACTCAAAATGCTTAACCCACCGAGAAAATCACTTGTGTTCCACAATGAACGCCTGGCAAAAAAATAGTTAATTGTGATGCAGGTCGTTCTGAAACCAATCGTCAAATTACTCAAAATGCTTAACTCGTCGAGAAAATCACTTTTGTTCCACAATGAATGTCTGGCAAAAAATAGTAAATTTTAATGCAAGCCGTTCTGAAACCAATCGGTAAATTACTAAAAATGCTTAACTCGCCGAGAAAATGACTTTTTTCCCACAATGAATATCTGGCAAAAAATAGTTAATTGTGATGCAAGCCGTTCTGAAACCAATCGGCAAATTACTCAAAATTCTTAACTCGCCGAGAAAATCACTTGTGTTCCACAATGAACGCCTGGCAAAAAATAGTTAATTGTGATGCAGGCCGTTCTGAAATCAATCGGCAAATTACTCAAAATGCTTAACTCGCCGAGCAAATCACCTTTTTCCCACAACGAATGTCAGGCAAAAAATAGTAAATTTCAATGCAAGCCGTTCTGAAACCAATCGGCAAATTATTCAAAATGCTTAACTCGCCGAGAAAATCACTTTTGTTCCACAATGAATGTCTGGCAAATAATAGTAAATTACAATGCAAGCCGTTCTGAAAGCAATCGGCAAATTACTCAAAATGCTTAACTCGCCGAGAAAATCACTTTTGTTCCACAATGAATGTCTGGCAAAAAATAGTAAATTTTAATGCAAGCTGTTCTGAAACTAATCGGTAAATTACTCAAAATGCTTAACTCGCCGAGCAAATCACTTTTTTCCCACAATGAATGTGTGGCAAAAAATAGTTAATTGTGTTGCAAGCCGTTCTGAAACCAATCCGCAAATTACTCAAAATGCTTAACCCACCGAGAAAATCACTTGTGTTCCACAATGAACGACTGGCAAAAAAATAGTTAATTGTGATGCAGGTCGTTCTGAAACCAATCGGCAAATTACTCAAAATGCTTAACTCGCCGAGAAAATCACTTTTGTTCCACAATGAATGTCTGGCAAAAAATAGTAAATTTTAATGCAAGCCGTTCTGAAAGCAATCGGCAAATTACTCAAAATGCTTAACTCGTCGAGAAAATCACTTTTGTTCCACAATGAATGTCTGGCAAAAAATAGTAAAATTTAATGCAAGCCGTTCTGAAACCAATCGGTAAATTACTAAAAATGCTTAACTCGCCGAGAAAATGACTTTTTTCCCACAATGAATGTCTGGCAAAAAATAGTTAATTGTGATGCAAGCCGTTCTGAAACCAATCGGCAAATTACTCAAAATGCTTAACTCGCCGAGAAAATCACTTGTGTTCCACAATGAACGCCTGGCAAAAAATAGTTAATTGTGATGCAGGCCGTTCTGAAATCAATCGGCAAATTACTCAAAATGCTTAACTCGCCGAGAAAATCACCTTTTTCCCACAACGAATGTCAGGCAAAAAATAGTAAATTTCAATGCAAGCCGTTCTGAAACCAATCGGCAAATTACTCAAAATGCTTAACTCGCCGAGAAAATCACTTTTGTTCCACAATGAATGTCTGGCAAATAATAGTAAATTACAATGCAAGCCGTTCTGAAAGCAATCGGCAAATTACTCAAAATGCTTAACTCGCCGAGAAAATCACTTTTGTTCCACAATGAATGTCTGGCAAAAAATAGTAAATTTTAATGCAAGCTGTTCTGAAACTAATCGGTAAATTACTCAAAATGCTTAACTCGCCGAGCAAATCACTTTTTTCCCACAATGAATGTGTGGCAAAAAATAGTTAATTGTGTTGCAAGCCGTTCTGAAACCAATCCGCAAATTACTCAAAATGCTTAACCCACCGAGAAAATCACTTCTGTTCCACAATGAACGCCTGGCAAAAAAATAGTTAATTGTGATGCAGGTCGTTCTGAAACCAATCGGCAAATTACTCAAAATGCTTAACTCGCCGAGATAATCACTTTTGTTCCACAATGAATGTCTGGCAAAAAATAGTAAATTTTAATGCAAGCCGTTCTGAAACCAATCGGTAAATTACTCAAAATGCTTACCTCGCCGAGAAAATCACTTTTTTCCCACAATGAGTGTCTGGCAAAAAATAGTTAATTCCAATGCAAGCCGTTCTGAAAGCAATCGGCAAATTACTCAAAATGCTTAACTCGCCGAGAAAATCACTTTTGTTCCACAATGAATGTCTGGCAAAAAATAGTAAATTTTAATGCATGCCGTTCAGAAACCAAGCGGCAAATTACTCAAAATGCTTAACTCGCCGAGAAAATCACTTTTGTTCCACAATGAATGTCTGGCAAAAAATAGTAAATTTTAATGCAAGCTGTTCTGAAACTAATCGGTAAATTACTCAAAATGCTTAACTCGCCGAGCAAATCACTTTTTTCCCACAATGAACGCCTGGCAAAAAATAGTTAATTGTGATGCAGGTCGTTCTGAAACCAATCGCCAAATTACTCAAAATGCTTAACTGGCCGAGAAAATTACTTTTGTTCCACAATGAATGTCTGGCAAAAAATAGAAAATTTCAATGCAAGCCGTTCTGAAAGCAATCGGCAAATTACTCAAAATGCTTAACTCGCCGAGAAAATCACTTTTGTTCCACAATGAATGCCTGGCAAAAAATAGTTAATTGTGTTGCAAGCCGTTCTGAAAGCAATCGGCAAATTACTCAAAATGCTTAACTCGCCGAGAAAATCACTTTTGTTACACAATGAATGCCTGGCAAAAAATAGTTAATTGTGATGCAAGCCGTTCTGAAACCAATCGGCAAATTACTCAAAATGCTTAACTGGCCGAGAAAATCACTTTTGTTCCACAATGAATGCCTGGCAAAAAATAGTTCATTGTGATGCAAGACGTTCTGAAGCCAATCGGCAAATTACTGAAAATGCTTAACACGCCGAGAAAATCACCTTTTTCCCTCAATGAATGTCTTGCAAAAAATAGTAAATTTTAACGCAAGCCGTTCTGAAACCAATCGGCAAATTGCTCAAAATGCTTAACTCGCCGAGAAAATCACTTTTCTTCCACAATGAATGTCTGGCAAAAAATAGTAAATTTTAATGCAAGCCGTTCTGAAACCAATCGGCAAATTGCTCAAAATGCTTAACTCGCCGAGCAAATCACTTTTTTCCCACAAAGAATGTCTGGCATAAAATAGTAAATTTCAATGCAAGCCGTTCAGAAACCAATCGGCAAATTGCTCAAAATGCTTAACTCGCCGTGAAAATCACTTTTGTGCCATAATGAATGTTTGGCAAAAAATAGTAAATTTTAATTCCAGCCGTTCTGAAACCAATCGGCAAATTACTCAAAATGCTTAACTCGCCGAGAAAATTACTTTTTTCCCACAATGAATGTCTGGCAAAAAATAGTAAATTTTGATGCAAGCCGTTCTGAAACCAATCGGTGAATTACTCAAAATGCTTAACGCGCCGAGAAAATCACTTGTGTTCCGCATTGAATGCCTGGCAAAAAAATAGTTAATTGTGATGCAAGCCGTTCTGAAACCAATCGGCAAATTACTCAAAATGCTTAACTCGCCGAGAAAATCACTTTTGTTCCACAATGAATGTCTGGCAAAAAATAGGAAATTTTAATGCAAGCCGTTCTGAAACCAATCGGTAAATTACTCAAAATGCTTACCTCGCCGAGAAAATCACTTTTTTCCCACAATGAGTTTCTGGCAAAAAATAGTTAATTACAATGCAAGCCGTTCTGAAAGCAATCGGCAAATTACTCAAAATGCTTAACTCGCCGAGAAAATCACTTTTGTTCCACAATGAATGCCTGGCAAAAAATAGTTAATTGTGATGCAAGCCGTTTTGAAACCAATCGGCAAATTACTCAAAATGCTTAACTCGCCGAGAAAATTACTTTTTTCCCACAATGAATGTCTGGCAAAAAATAGAAAATTTCAATGCAAGCCGTTCTGAAAGCAATCGGCAAATTACTCAAAATGCTTAACTCGCCGAGAAAATCACTTGTGTTCCACAATGAACGCCTGGCAAAAAATAGTTAATTGTGTTGCAAGCCGTTCTGAAACCAATCGGCGAATTACTCAAAATGCTTAACGCGCCGAGAAAATCACTTGTGTTCCGCAATGAATGCCTGGCAAAAAATAGTTAATTGTGATGCAAGCCGTTCTGAAACCAATCGGCAAATTACTCAAAATGTTTAACGCGCCGAGAAAATCACTTGTGTTCCACAATGAATGCCTGGCAAAAAATAGTTAATTTTAATGCAATCCGTTCTGAAACCAATCGGCAAATTACTCAAAATGCTTATCTGGCCGAGAAAAATTTTTTTTTCCCCCACAATGAATGTCTGGCAAAAAATAGAAAATTTCAATGCAAGCCGTTCTGAGAGCAATCGGCAAATTACTCAAAATGCTTAACTCGCCGAGAAAATCACTTTTGTTCCACAATGAATACCTGGCAAAAAATAGTTAATTGTGTTGCAAGCCGTTCTGAAAGCAATCGGCAAATTACTCAAAATGCTTAACTCGCCGAGAAAATCACTTTTGTTCCACAATGAATGCCTGGCAAAAAATAGATAATTGTGATGCAAGCCGTTCTGAAACCAATCGGCAAATTACTCAAAATGCTCAACTCGCCGAGAAAATCACTTTAGTTCCACAATGAATGTCTGGCAAAAAATAGTAAATGTTAATGCAATCCGTTCTGAAACCAATCGGCAAATTACTCAAAATGCTTAACTGGCCGAGAAAATCACTTTTGTTCCACAATGAATGCCTGGCAAAAAATAGTTAATTGTGATGCAAGACGTTCTGAAGCCAATCGGCAAATTACTGAAAATGCTTAACACGCCGAGAAAATCACCTTTTTCCCTCAATGAATGTCTTGCAAAAAATAGTAAATTTTAACGCACGCCGTTCTGAAACCAATCGGCAAATTGCTCAAAATGCTTAACTCGCCGTGAAAATCACTTTTGTGCCATAATGAATGTTTGGCAAAAAATAGTAAATTTTAATTCCAGCCGTTCTGAAACCAATCGGCAAATTACTCAAAATGCTTAACTCGCCGAGAAAATTACTTTTTTCCCACAATGAATGTCTGGCAAAAAATAGTAAATTTTGATGCAAGCCGTTCTGAAACCAATCCGCAAATTACTCAAAATGCTTAACCCACCGAGAAAATCACTTGTGTTCCACAATGAACGCCTGGCAAAAAAATAGTTAATTGTGATGCAGGTCGTTCTGAAACCAATCGGCAAATTACTCAAAATGCTTAACTCGCCGAGAAAATCACTTTTGTTCCACAATGAATGTCTGGCAAAAAATAGGAAATTTTAATGCAAGCCGTTCTGAAACCAATCGGTAAATTACTCAAAATGCTTACCTCGCCGAGAAAATCACTTTTTTCCCACAATGAGTTTCTGGCAAAAAATAGTTAATTACAATGCAAGCCGTTCTGAAAGCAATCGGCAAATTACTCAAAATGCTTAACTCGCCGAGAAAATCACTTTTGTTCCACAATGAATGCCTGGCAAAAAATAGTTAATTCTGATGCAAGCCGTTTTGAAACCAATCGGCAAATTACTCAAAATGCGTAACTCGCCGAGAAAATTACTTTTTTCCCACAATGAATGTCTGGCAAAAAATAGAAAATTTCAATGCAAGCCGTTCTGAAAGCAATCGGCAAATTACTCAAAATGCTTAACTCGCCGAGAAAATCACTTGTGTTCCACAATGAACGCCTGGCAAAAAATAGTTAATTGTGATGCAGGTCGTTCTGAAACCAATCGGCAAATTACTCAAAATGCTTAACTCGCCGAGAAAATCACTTTTGTTCCACAATGAATGCCTGGCAAAAAATAGTTAATTGTGATGCAAGCCGTTCTGAAACCAATCGGCAAATTACTCAAAATGCTCAACTCGCCGAGAAAATCACTTTAGTTCCACAATGAATGTCTGGCAAAAAATAGTAAATTTTAATGCAATCCGTTCTGAAACCAATCGACAAATTACTCAAAATGCTCAACTCGCCGAGAAAATCACTTTAGTTCCACAAAGAATGTCTGGCATAAAATACTAAATTTCAATGCAAGCCGTTCAGAAACCAATCGGCAAATTGCTCAAAATGCTTAACTCGCCGAGAAAATCACTTTTGTGCCACAATGAATGTTTGGCAAAAAATAGTAAATTTTAATTCCAGCCGTTCTGAAACCAATCGGCAAATTACTGAAAATGCTTAACTCGCCGAGAAAATTACTTTTTTCCCACAATGAATGTCTGGCAAAAAATAGTAAATTTTGATGCAAGCCGTTCTGAAACCAATCCGCAAATTACTCAAAATGCTTAACCCACCGAGAAAATCACTTGTGTTCCACAATGAACGCCTGGCAAAAAAATAGTTAATTGTGATGCCGGTCGTTCTGAAACCAATCGGCAAATTACTCAAAATGCTTAACTCGCCGTGAAAATCACTTTTGTTCCACAATGAATGCCTGGCAAAAAATAGTTAATTGTGATGCAAGCCGTTCTGAAACCAATCCGCAAATTACTCAAAATGCTGAACTCGCCGAGAAAATTACTTTTTTCCCACAATGAATGTCTGGCAAAAAATAGAAAATTTCAATGCAAGCCGTTCTGAAAGCAATCGGCAAATTACTCAAAATGCTTAACTCGCCGAGAAAATCACTTTTGTTCCACAATGAATGCCTGGCAAAAAATAGTTAATTGTGTTGCAAGCCGTTCTGAAACCAATCGGCGAATTACTCAAAATGCTTAACGCGCCGAGAAAATCACTTGTGTTCCACAATGAATGCCTGGCAAAAAATAGTTAATTGTGATGCAAGCCGTTCTGAAACCAATCAGCAAATTACTCAAAATGCTGAACTCACCGAGAAAATCACTTTAGTTCCACAATGAATGTCTGGCAAAAAATAGTAAATTTTAATGCAATCCGTTCTGAAACCAATCGGCAAATTGCTCAAAATGCTGAACTGGCCGAGAAAATTACTTTTTTCCCACAATGAATGCCTGGCAAAAAATAGAAAATTTCAATGCAAGCCGTTCTGAAAGCAATCGGCAAATTACTCAAAATGCTTAACTCGCCGAGAAAATCACCTTTGTTCCACAATGAATGCCTGGTAAAAAATAGTTAATTGTGTTGCAAGCCGTTCTGAAACCAATCCGCAAATTACTCAAAATGCTTAACCCACCGAGAAAATCACTTGTGTTCCACAATGAACGCCTGGCAAAAAAATAGTTAATTGTGATGCAGGTCGTTCTGAAACCAATCGGCGAATTACTCAAAATGCTTAACGCGCCGAGAAAATCACTTGTGTTCCGCAATGAATGCCTGGCAAAAAATAGTTAATTGTGTTGCAAGCCGTTCTGAAACCAATCGGCGAATTACTCAAAATGCTTAACGTGCCGAGAAAATTACTTTTTTCCCCACAATGAATGTCTGGCAAAAAATAGAAAATTTCAATGCAAGCCGTTCTGAAAGCAATCGGCAAATTACTCAAAATGCTTAACTCGCCGAGAAAATCACTTTTGTTCCACAATGAATGCCTGGCAAAAAATAGTTAATTGTGTTGCAAGCCGTTCTGAAACCAATCGGCGAATTACTCAAAATGCTTAACGCGCCGAGAAAATCACTTGTGTTCCACAATGAATGCCTGGCAAAAAATAGTTAATTGTGATGCAAGCCGTTCTGAAACCAATCAGCAAATTACTCAAAATGCTGAACTCACCGAGAAAATCACTTTAGTTCCACAATGAATGTCTGGCAAAAAATAGTAAATTTTAATGCAATCCGTTCTGAAACCAATCGGCAAATTGCTCAAAATGCTGAACTGGCCGAGAAAATTACTTTTTTCCCACAATGAATGCCTGGCAAAAAATAGAAAATTTCAATGCAAGCCGTTCTGAAAGCAATCGGCAAATTACTCAAAATGCTTAACTCGCCGAGAAAATCACCTTTGTTCCACAATGAATGCCTGGTAAAAAATAGTTAATTGTGTTGCAAGCCGTTCTGAAACCAATCCGCAAATTACTCAAAATGCTTAACCCACCGAGAAAATCACTTGTGTTCCACAATGAACGCCTGGCAAAAAAATAGTTAATTGTGATGCAGGTCGTTCTGAAACCAATCGGCGAATTACTCAAAATGCTTAACGCGCCGAGAAAATCACTTGTGTTCCGCAATGAATGCCTGGCAAAAAATAGTTAATTGTGTTGCAAGCCGTTCTGAAACCAATCGGCGAATTACTCAAAATGCTTAACGTGCCGAGAAAATTACTTTTTTCCCCACAATGAATGTCTGGCAACAAATAGAAAATTTCAATGCAAGCCGTTCTGAAAGCAATCGGCAAATTACTCAAAATGCTTAACTCGCCGACAAAATCACTTTTGTTCCACAATGAATGCCTGGCAAAAAATAGTTAATTGTGATGCAAGCCGTTCTGAAACCAATCGGCAAATTACTCAAAATGCTCAACTCGCCGAGAAAATCACTTTAGTTCCACAATGAATGTCTGGCAAAAAATAGTAAATTTTAATGCAATCCGTTCTGAAACCAATCGGCAAATTACTCAAAATGCTGAACTGGCCGAGAAAATCACTTTTGTTCCACAATGAATGCCTGGCAAAAAATAGTTAATTGTGATGCAAGCCGTTCTGAAACCAATCGGCAAATTACTCAAAAAGCATTTTCTTGGCGAGTTAAGCATTGTGGAACTCGCCGAGAAAATTACTTTTTTCCCACAATGAATGTCTGGCAAAAAATAGTAAATTTCAATTCAAGCCGTTCTGAAACCAATCGGCAAATTACTCAAAATGCTTAACTCGTCGAGAAAATCACTTTTGTTCCACAATGAATGTCTGGCAAAAAATAGTAAATTTTAATGCAAGCCGTTCTGAAACCAATTGGTAAATTACTCAAATGCTTAACACGCCGAGGAAATCACCCTTTTCCCTCAATGAATGTCTTGCAAAAAATAGTAAATTTCAATGCAAGCCGTTCTGAAACCAATCGGCAAATTGCTCAAAATGCTTAACTCGCCGAGAAAATCACTTTTGTTCCACAATGAATGTCTGGCAAAAAATAGTAAATTTCAATGCAAGCCGTTCAGAAAGCAATCGGCAAATTTCTCAAAATGCTTAACTCGCCTTGAAACTCACTTTTGTGCCACAATGAATGCCGGGCAAAAAATAGTTAATTGTGATGCAAGCCGTTCTGAAACCAATCGGCAAATTACTAAAAAATTTAACTCGCCGAGAAAATTACTTTTTTCCCACAATGAATGTCTGGCAAAAAATAGTCAATTTCAATGCAAGCCGTTCTGAGAGCAATCGGCAAATTACTCAAAATGCTTAACTCGCCGAGAAAATCACTTTTGTTGCACAATGAATGCCTGGCAAAAAATAGTAAATTCTGATGCAAGCCGTTCTGAAACCAATCGGCAAATTACTCAAAATGCTTAACTCGCCGAGAAAATCACTTGTGTTCCACAATGAACGCCTGGCAAAAAATAGTTAATTGTGATGCAGGCCGTTCTGAAATCAATCGGCAAATTACTCAAAATGCTTAACTCGCCGAGAAAATCACCTTTTTCCCACAATGAATGTCAGGCAAAAAATAGTCAATTTCAATGCAAGCCGTTCTGAAACCAATCGGCAAATTACTCAAAATGCTTAACTCGCCGAGAAAATCACTTTTGTTCCACAATGAATGTCTGGCAAATAATAGTAAATTACAATGCAAGCCGTTCTGAAAGCAATCGGCAAATTACTCAAAATGCTTAACTCGCCGAGAAAATCACTTTTGTTCCACAATGAATGTCTGGCAAAAAATAGTAAATTTTAATGCAAGCTGTTCTGAAACTAATCGGTAAATTACTCAAAATGCTTAACTCGCCGAGCAAATCACTTTTTTCCCACAATGAATGTCTGGCAAAAAATAGTTAATTGTGTTGCAAGCCGTTCTGAAACCAATCCGCAAATTACTCAAAATGCTTAACCCACCGAGAAAATCACTTGTGTTCCACAATGAACGCCTGGCAAAAAAATAGTTAATTGTGATGCAGGTCGTTCTGAAACCAATCGGCAAATTACTCAAAATGCTTAACTCGCCGAGAAAATCACTTTTGTTCCACAATGAATGTCTGGCAAAAAATAGTAAATTTTAATGCAAGCCGTTCTGAAGCCAATCGGTAAATTACTCAAAATGCTTACCTCGCAGAGAAAATCACTTTTTTCCCACAATGAGTGTCTGGCAAAAAATAGTTAATTACAATGCAAGCCGTTCTGAACGCAATCGGCAAATTACTCAAAATGCTTAACTCGCCGAGAAAATCACTTGTGTTCCACAATGAACGCCTGGCAAAAAATAGTTAATTGTGATGCAGGCCGTTCTGAAATCAATCGGCAAATTACTCAAAATGCTTAACTCGCCGAGAAAATCACCTTTTTCCCACAATGAATGTCTGGCATAAAATAGTAAATTTCAATGCAAGCCGTTCAGAAACCAATCGGCAAATTGCTCAAAATGCTTAACTCGCCGAGAAAATCACTTTTGTGCCACAATGAATGTCTGGCAAAAAATAGTAAATTTTGATGCAAGCCGTTCTGAAACCAATCCGCAAATTACTCAAAATGCTTAACCCACCGAGAAAATCACTGGTGTTCCGCAATGAATGCCTGGCAAAAAATAGAAAATTTCAATGCAAGCCGTTCTGAAAGCAATCGGCAAATTACTCAAAATGCTTAACTCGCCGAGAAAATCACTTTTGTTCCACAATGAATGCCTGGCAAAAAATAGTTAATTGTGTTGCAAGCCGTTCTGAAAGCAATCGGCAAATTACTCAAAATGCTTAACTCGCCGAGGAAATCACCCTTTTCCCTCAATTAATGTCTTGCAAAAAATAGTAAATTTTAATGCAATCCGTTCTGAAACCAATCGGCAAATTACTCAAAATGCTTAACTGGCCGAGAAAATCACTTTTGTTCCACAATGAATGCCTGGCAAAAAATAGTTAATTGTGATGCAAGCCGTTCTGAAACCAATCGGCAAATTACTCAAAAAGCATTTTCTTGGCGAGTTAAGCATTGTGGAACTCGCCGAGAAAATTACTTTTTTCCCACAATGAATGTCTGGCAAAAAATAGTAAATTTCAATTCAAGCCGTTCTGAAACCAATCGCCAAATTACTCAAAATGCTTAACTCGTCGAGAAAATCACTTTTGTTCCACAATGAATGTCTGGCAAAAAATAGTAAATTTTAATGCAAGCCGTTCTGAAACCAATTGGTAAATTACTCAAATGCTTAACACGCCGAGGAAATCACCCTTTTCCCTCAATGAATGTCTTGCAAAAAATTGTAAATTTCAATGCAAGCCGTTCTGAAACCAATCGGCAAATTGCTCAAAATGCTTAACTCGCCGAGAAAATCACTTTTGTTCCACAATGAATGTCTGGCAAAAAATAGTAAATTTCAATGCAAGCCGTTCAGAAAGCAATCGGCAAATTTCTCAAAATGCTTAACTCGCCTTGAAACTCACTTTTGTGCCACAATGAATGTCTGGCAAAAAAAAGTAAATTTCAATGCAAGCCGTTCAGAAACCAATCGGCAAATTACTCAAAATGCTTAACTCGCCGAGCAAATCACTTTTTTCCCACAAAGAATGTCTGGCATAAAATAGTAAATTTCAATGCAAGCCGTTCAGAAACCAATCGGCAAATTGCTCAAAATGCTTAACTCGCCGTGAAAATCACTTTTGTGCCATAATGAATGTTTGGCAAAAAATAGTAAATTTTAATTCCAGCCGTTCTGAAACCAATCGGCAAATTACTCAAAATGCTTAACTCGCCGAGAAAATTACTTGTGTTCCACAATGAACGCCTGGCAAAAAAATAGTTAATTGTGATGCAGGTCGTTCAGAAACCAATCGGCAAATTACTCAAAATGCTTAACTCGCCGAGCAAATCACTTTTTTCCCACAAAGAATGTCTGGCATAAAATAGTAAATTTCAATGCAAGCCGTTCAGAAACCAATCGGCAAATTGCTCAAAATGCTTAACTCGCCGAGCAAATCACTTTTGTTCCACAATGAATGACTGGCAAAAAATAGGAAACTTTAATGCAAGCCGTTCTGAAACCAATCGGTAAATTACTCAAAATGCTTACCTCGCCGAGAAAATCACTTTTTTCCCACAATGAGTTTCTGGCAAAAAATAGTTAATTACAATGCAAGCCGTTCTGAAAGCAATCGGCAAATTACTCAAAATGCTTAACTCGCCGAGAAAATCACTTTTGTTCCACAATGAATGCCTGGCAAAAAATAGTTAATTGTGATGCAAGCCGTTTTGAAACCAATCGGCAAATTACTCAAAATGCTTAACTGGCCGAGAAAATCACTTTTGTTCCACAATGAATGCCTGGCAAAAAATAGTTAATTGTGATGCAAGCCGTTCTGAAACCAATCGGCAAATTACTCAAAAAGCATTTTCTTGGCGAGTTAAGCATTGTGGAACTCGCCGAGAAAATTACTTTTTTCCCACAATGAATGTCTGGCAAAAAATAGTAAATTTCAATTCAAGCCGTTCTGAAACCAATCGCCAAATTACTCAAAATGCTTAACTCGTCGAGAAAATCACTTTTGTTCCACAATGAATGTCTGGCAAAAAATAGTAAATTTTAATGCAAGCCGTTCTGAAACCAATTGGTAAATTACTCAAATGCTTAACACGCCGAGGAAATCACCCTTTTCCCTCAATGAATGTCTTGCAAAAAATAGTAAATTTCAATGCAAGCCGTTCTGAAACCAATCGGCAAATTGCTCAAAATGCTTAACTCGCCGAGAAAATCACTTTTGTTCCACAATGAATGTCTGGCAAAAAATAGTAAATTTCAATGCAAGCCGTTCAGAAAGCAATCGGCAAATTTCTCAAAATGCTTAACTCGCCTTGAAACTCACTTTTGTGCCACAATGAATGTCTGGCAAAAAAAAGTAAATTTCAATGCAAGCCGTTCAGAAACCAATCGGCAAATTACTCAAAATGCTTAACTCGCCGAGCAAATCACTTTTTTCCCACAAAGAATGTCTGGCATAAAATAGTAAATTTCAATGCAAGCCGTTCAGAAACCAATCGGCAAATTGCTCAAAATGCTTAACTCGCCGTGAAAATCACTTTTGTGCCATAATGAATGTTTGGCAAAAAATAGTAAATTTTAATTCCAGCCGTTCTGAAACCAATCGGCAAATTACTCAAAATGCTTAACTCGCCGAGAAAATTACTTGTGTTCCACAATGAACGCCTGGCAAAAAAATAGTTAATTGTGATGCAGGTCGTTCTGAAACCAATCGGCAAATTACTCAAAATGCTTAACTCGCCGAGCAAATCACTTTTGTTCCACAATGAATGTCTGGCAAAAAATAGGAAATTTTAATGCAAGCCGTTCTGAAACCGATCGGTAAATTACTCAAAATGCTTACCTCGCCGAGAAAATCACTTTTTTCCCACAATGAGTTTCTGGCAAAAAATAGTTAATTACAATGCAAGCCGTTCTGAAAGCAATCGGCAAATTTCTCAAAATGCTTAACTCGCCGAGAAAATCACTTTTGTTCCACAATGAATGCCTGGCAAAAAATAGTTAATTGTGATGCAAGCCGTTTTGAAACCAATCGGCAAATTACTCAAAATGCTTAACTCGCCGAGAAAATTACTTTTTTCCCACAATGAATGTCTGGCAAAAAATAGAAAATTTCAATGCAAGCCGTTCTTAAAGCAATCGGCAAATTACTCAAAATGCTTAACTCGCCGAGAAAATCACTTGTGTTCCACAATGAACGCCTGGCAAAAAATAGTTAATTGTGATGCAGGTCGTCCTGAAACCAATCGGCAAATTACTCAAAATGCTTAACTCGCCGAGAAAATCACTTTAGTTCCACAATGAATGTCTGGCAAAAAATAGTAAATTTTAATGCAATCCGTTCTGAAACCAATCGACAAATTACTCAAAATGCTTAACTGGCCGAGAAAATCACTTTTGTTCCACAATGAATGTCTGGCAAAAAATAGTTAATTGTGATGCAAGACGTTCTGAAGTCAATCGGCAAATTACTGAAAATGCTTAACACGCCGAGAAAATCAGCTTTTTCAACTCAATGAATGTCTTGCAAAAAATAGTAAATTTTAATGCAAGCCGTTCTGAAACCTATCGGCAAATTGCTCAAAATGCTTAACTCGCCGAGAAAATCACTTTTCTTCCACAATGAATGTCTGGCAAAAAATAGTAAATTACAATGAAAGCCGTTCTGAAAGCAATCGGCAAATTACTCAAAATGCTTAACTCGCCGAGAAAATCACTTTTGTTCCACAAAGAATGTCTGGCAAAAAATAGTAAATTTTGATGCAAGCTGTTCTGAATCCAATCGGTAAATTACTCAAAATGCTTAACTCGCCGAGCAAATCACTTTTTTCCCACAAAGAATGTCTGGCATAAAATAGTAAATTTCAATGCAAGCCGTTCAGAAACCAATCGGCAAATTGCTCAAAATGCTTAACTCGCCGAGAAAATCACTTTTGTGCCACAATGAATGTTTGGCAAAAAATAGTAAATTTTAATTCCAGCCGTTCTGAAACCAATCGGCAAATTACTCAAAATGCTTAACTCGCCGAGAAAATTACTTTTTTCCCACAATGAATGTCTGGCAAAAAATAGTAAATTTTGATGCAAGCCGTTCTGAAACCAATCCGCAAATTACTCAAAATGCTTAACCCACCGAGAAAATCACTTGTGTTCCACAATGAACGCCTGGCAAAAAATAGTTAATTGTGATGCAGGTCGTTCTGAAACCAATCGGCAAATTACTCAAAATGCTTAACTCGCCGAGAAAATCACTTTTGTTCCACAATGAATGCCTGGCAAAAAATAGTTAATTGTGATGCAAGCCGTTCTGAAACCAATCGGCAAATTACTCAAAATGCTCAACTCGCCGAGAAAATCACTTTAGTTCCACAATGAATGTCTGGCAAAAAATAGTAAATTTTAATGCAATCCGTTCTGAAACCAATCGACAAATTACTCAAAATGCTTAACTGGCCGAGAAAATCACTTTTGTTCCACAATGAATGCCTGGCAAAAAATAGTTAATTGTGATGCAAGACGTTCTGAAGTCAATCGGCAAATTACTGAAAATGCTTAACACGCCGAGAAAATCACCTTTTTCCCTCAATGAATGTCTTGCAAAAAATAGTAAATTTTAATGCAAGCCGTTCTGAAACCTATCGGCAAATTGCTCAAAATGCTTAACTCGCCGAGAAAATCACTTTTCTTCCACAATGAATGTCTAGCAAAAAATAGTAAATTACAATGAAAGCCGTTCTGAAAGCAATCGGCAAATTACTCAAAATGCTTAACTCGCCGAGAAAATCACTTTTGTTCCACAAAGAATGTCTGGCAAAAAATAGTAAATTTTGATGCAAGCTGTTCTGAATCCAATCGGTAAATTACTCAAAATGCTTAACTCGCCGAGCAAATCACTTTTTTCCCACAAAGAATGTCTGGCATAAAATAGTAAATTTCAATGCAAGCCGTTCAGAAACCAATCGGCAAATTGCTCAAAATGCTTAACTCGCCGAGAAAATCACTTTTGTGCCACAATGAATGTTTGGCAAAAAATAGTAAATTTTAATTCCAGCCGTTCTGAAACCAATCGGCAAATTACTCAAAATGCTTAACTCGCCGAGAAAATTACTTTTTTCCCACAATGAATGTCTGGCAAAAAATAGTAAATTTTGATGCAAGCCGTTCTGAAACCAATCCGCAAATTACTCAAAATGCTTAACCCACCGAGAAAATCACTTGTGTTCCACAATGAACGCCTGGCAAAAAAATAGTTAATTGTGATGCAGGTCGTTCTGAAACCAATCGGCAAATTACTCAAAATGCTTAACTCGCCGTGAAAATCACTTTTGTTCCACAATGAATGCCTGGCAAAAAATAGTTAATTGTGATGCAAGCCGTTCTGAAACCAATCCGCAAATTACTCAAAATGCTGAACTCGCCGAGAAAATTACTTTTTTCCCACAATGAATGTCTGGCAAAAAATAGAAAATTTCAATGCAAGCCGTTCTGAAAGCAATCGGCAAATTACTCAAAATGCTTAACTCGCCGAGAAAATCACTTTTGTTCCACAATGAATGCCTGGCAAAAAATAGTTAATTGTGTTGCAAGCCGTTCTGAAACCAATCGGCGAATTACTCAAAATGCTTAACGCGCCGAGAAAATCACTTGTGTTCCACAATGAATGCCTGGCAAAAAATAGTTAATTGTGATGCAAGCCGTTCTGAAACCAATCGGCAAATTACTCAAAATGCTTAACTCACCGAGAAAATCACTTTAGTTCCACAATGAATGTCTGGCAAAAAATAGTAAATTTTAATGCAATCCGTTCTGAAACCAATCGGCAAATTACTCAAAATGCTGAACTGGCCGAGAAAATTACTTTTTTCCCACAATGAATGCCTGGCAAAAAATAGAAAATTTCAATGCAAGCCGTTCTGAAAGCAATCGGCAAATTATTCAAAATGCTTAACTCGCCGAGAAAATCACCTTTGTTCCACAATGAATGCCTGGCAAAAAATAGTTAATTGTGTTGCAAGCCGTTCTGAAACCAATCCGCAAATTACTCAAAATGCTTAACCCACCGAGAAAATCACTTGTGTTCCACAATGAACGCCTGGCAAAAAAATAGTTAATTGTGATGCAGGTCGTTCTGAAACCAATCGGCGAATTACTCAAAATGCTTAACGCGCCGAGAAAATCACTTGTGTTCCGCAATGAATGCCTGGCAAAAAATAGTTAATGGTGTTGCAAGCCGTTCTGAAACCAATCGGCGAATTACTCAAAATGCTTAACGCGCCGAGAAAATTACTTTTTTCCCCACAATGAATGTCTGGCAAAAAATAGAAAATTTCAATGCAAGCCGTTCTGAAAGCAATCGGCAAATTACTCAAAATGCTTAACTCGCCGAGAAAATCACTTTTGTTCCACAATGAATGCCTGGCAAAAAATAGTTAATTGTGTTGCAAGCCGTTCTGAAAGCAATCGGCAAATTACTCAAAATGCTTAACTCGCCGAGAAAATCACTTTTGTTCCACAATGAATGCCTGGCAAAAAATAGTTAATTGTGATGCAAGCCGTTCTGAAACCAATCGGCAAATTACTCAAAATGCTCAACTCGCCGAGAAAATCACTTTAGTTCCACAATGAATGTCTGGCAAAAAATAGTAAATTTTAATGCAATCCGTTCTGAAACCAATCGGCAAATTACTCAAAATGCTTAACTGGCCGAGAAAATCACTTTTGTTCCACAATGAATGCCTGGCAAAAAATAGTTAATTGTGATGCAAGCCGTTCTGAAACCAATCGGCAAATTACTCCAAAAGCATTTTCTTGGTGAGTTAAGCATTGTGGAACTCGCCGAGAAAATTACTTTTTTCCCACAATGAATGTCTGGCAAAAAATAGTAAAGTTTAATGCAAGCCGTTCTGAAACCAATTGGTAAATTACTCAAATGCTTAACACGCCGAGGAAATCACCCTTTTCCCTCAATGAATGTCTTGCAAAAAATAGTAAATTTCAATGCAAGCCGTTCTGAAACCAATCGGCAAATTGCTCAAAATGCTTAACTCGCCGAGAAAATCACTTTTGTTCCACAATGAATGTCTGGCAAAAAATAGTAAATTTCAATGCAAGCCGTTCAGAAAGCAATCGGCAAATTTCTCAAAATGCTTAACTCGCCTTGAAACTCACTTTTGTGCCACAATGAATGCCGGGCAAAAAATAGTTAATTGTGATGCAAGCCGTTCTGAAACCAATCGGCAAATTACTCAAAAAGCATTTTCTTGGTGAGTTAAGCATTGTGGAACCCGCCGAGAAAATTACTTTTTTCCCACAATGAATGTCTGGCAAAAAATAGTAAAGTTTAATGCAAGCCGTTCTGAAACCAATTGGTAAATTACTCAAATGCTTAACACGCCGAGGAAATCACCCTTTTCCCTCAATGAATGTCTTGCAAAAAATAGTAAATTTTGATGCAAGCCGTTCTGAAACCAATCCGCAAATTACTCAAAATGCTTAACCCACCGAGAAAATCACTTGTGTTCCACAATGAACGCCTGGCAAAAAAATAGTTAATTGTGATGCAGGTCGTTCTGAAACCAATCGGCAAATTACTCAAAATGCTTAACTCGCCGTGAAAATCACTTTTGTTCCACAATGAATGCCTGGCAAAAAATAGTTAATTGTGATGCAAGCCGTTCTGAAACCAATCCGCAAATTACTCAAAATGCTGAACTCGCCGAGAAAATTACTTTTTTCCCACAATGAATGTCTGGCAAAAAATAGAAAATTTCAATGCAAGCCGTTCTGAAAGCAATCGGCAAATTACTCAAAATGCTTAACTCGCCGAGAAAATCACTTTTGTTCCACAATGAATGCCTGGCAAAAAATAGTTAATTGTGTTGCAAGCCGTTCTGAAACCAATCGGCGAATTACTCAAAATGCTTAACGCGCCGAGAAAATCACTTGTGTTCCACAATGAATGCCTGGCAAAAAATAGTTAATTGTGATGCAAGCCGTTCTGAAACCAATCGGCAAATTACTCAAAATGCTTAACTCACCGAGAAAATCACTTTAGTTCCACAATGAATGTCTGGCAAAAAATAGTAAATTTTAATGCAATCCGTTCTCAAACCAATCGGCAAATTACTCAAAATGCTGAACTGGCCGAGAAAATTACTTTTTTCCCACAATGAATGCCTGGCAAAAAATAGAAAATTTCAATGCAAGCCGTTCTGAAAGCAATCGGCAAATTATTCAAAATGCTTAACTCGCCGAGAAAATCACCTTTGTTCCACAATGAATGCCTGGCAAAAAATAGTTAATTGTGTTGCAAGCCGTTCTGAAACCAATCCGCAAATTACTCAAAATGCTTAACCCACCGAGAAAATCACTTGTGTTCCACAATGAACGCCTGGCAAAAAAATAGTTAATTGTGATGCAGGTCGTTCTGAAACCAATCGGCGAATTACTCAAAATGCTTAACGCGCCGAGAAAATCACTTGTGTTCCGCAATGAATGCCTGGCAAAAAATAGTTAATGGTGTTGCAAGCCGTTCTGAAACCAATCGGCGAATTACTCAAAATGCTTAACGCGCCGAGAAAATTACTTTTTTCCCCACAATGAATGTCTGGCAAAAAATAGAAAATTTCAATGCAAGCCGTTCTGAAAGCAATCGGCAAATTACTCAAAATGCTTAACTCGCCGAGAAAATCACTTTTGTTCCACAATGAATGCCTGGCAAAAAATAGTTAATTGTGTTGCAAGCCGTTCTGAAAGCAATCGGCAAATTACTCAAAATGCTTAACTCGCCGAGAAAATCACTTTTGTTCCACAATGAATGCCTGGCAAAAAATAGTTAATTGTGATGCAAGCCGTTCTGAAACCAATCGGCAAATTACTCAAAATGCTCAACTCGCCGAGAAAATCACTTTAGTTCCACAATGAATGTCTGGCAAAAAATAGTAAATTTTAATGCAATCCGTTCTGAAACCAATCGGCAAATTACTCAAAATGCTTAACTGGCCGAGAAAATCACTTTTGTTCCACAATGAATGCCTGGCAAAAAATAGTTAATTGTGATGCAAGCCGTTCTGAAACCAATCGGCAAATTACTCCAAAAGCATTTTCTTGGTGAGTTAAGCATTGTGGAACTCGCCGAGAAAATTACTTTTTTCCCACAATGAATGTCTGGCAAAAAATAGTAAAGTTTAATGCAAGCCGTTCTGAAACCAATTGGTAAATTACTCAAATGCTTAACACGCCGAGGAAATCACCCTTTTCCCTCAATGAATGTCTTGCAAAAAATAGTAAATTTCAATGCAAGCCGTTCTGAAACCAATCGGCAAATTGCTCAAAATGCTTAACTCGCCGAGAAAATCACTTTTGTTCCACAATGAATGTCTGGCAAAAAATAGTAAATTTCAATGCAAGCCGTTCAGAAAGCAATCGGCAAATTTCTCAAAATGCTTAACTCGCCTTGAAACTCACTTTTGTGCCACAATGAATGCCGGGCAAAAAATAGTTAATTGTGATGCAAGCCGTTCTGAAACCAATCGGCAAATTACTCAAAAAGCATTTTCTTGGTGAGTTAAGCATTGTGGAACCCGCCGAGAAAATTACTTTTTTCCCACAATGAATGTCTGGCAAAAAATAGTAAAGTTTAATGCAAGCCGTTCTGAAACCAATTGGTAAATTACTCAAATGCTTAACACGCCGAGGAAATCACCCTTTTCCCTCAATGAATGTCTTGCAAAAAATAGTAAATTTCAATGCAAGCCGTTCTGAAACCAATCGGCGAATTACTCAAAATGCTTAACGCGCCGAGAAAATTACTTTTTTCCCCACAATGAATGTCTGGCAAAAAATAGAAAATTTCAATGCAAGCCGTTCTGAAAGCAATCGGCAAATTACTCAAAATGCTAAACTCGCCGAGAAAATCACTTTTGTTCCACAATGAATGCCTGGCAAAAAATAGTTAATTGTGTTGCAAGCCGTTCTGAAAGCAATCGGCAAATTACTCAAAATGCTTAACTCGCCGAGAAAATCACTTTTGTTCCACAATGAATGCCTGGCAAAAAATAGTTAATTGTGATGCAAGCCGTTCTGAAACCAATCGGCAAATTACTCAAAATGCTCAACTCGCCGAGAAAATCACTTTAGTTCCACAATGAATGTCTGGCAAAAAATAGTAAATTTTAATGCAATCCGTTCTGAAACCAATCGGCAAATTACTCAAAATGCTTAACTGGCCGAGAAAATCACTTTTGTTCCACAATGAATGCCTGGCAAAAAATAGTTAATTGTGATGCAAGCCGTTCTGAAACCAATCGGCAAATTACTCCAAAAGCATTTTCTTGGTGAGTTAAGCATTGTGGAACTCGCCGAGAAAATTACTTTTTTCCCACAATGAATGTCTGGCAAAAAATAGTAAAGTTTAATGCAAGCCGTTCTGAAACCAATTGGTAAATTACTCAAATGCTTAACACGCCGAGGAAATCACCCTTTTCCCTCAATGAATGTCTTGCAAAAAATAGTAAATTTCAATGCAAGCCGTTCTGAAACCAATCGGCAAATTGCTCAAAATGCTTAACTCGCCGAGAAAATCACTTTTGTTCCACAATGAATGTCTGGCAAAAAATAGTAAATTTCAATGCAAGCCGTTCAGAAAGCAATCGGCAAATTTCTCAAAATGCTTAACTCGCCTTGAAACTCACTTTTGTGCCACAATGAATGCCGGGCAAAAAATAGTTAATTGTGATGCAAGCCGTTCTGAAACCAATCGGCAAATTACTAAAAAATTTAACTCGCCGAGAAAATTACTTTTTTCCCACAATGAATGTCTGGCAAAAAATAGTAAATTTCAATGCAAGCCGTTCTGAGAGCAATCGGCAAATTACTCAAAATGCTTAACTTGCCGAGAAAATCACTTTTGTTGCACAATGAATGCCTGGCAAAAAATAGTAAATTCTGATGCAAGCCGTTCTGAAACCAATCGGCAAATTACTCAAAATGCTTAACTCGCCGAGAAAATCACTTCTGTTCCACAATGAATGTCTGGCAAAAAATAGTAAGTTTTAATGCAAGCCGTTCTGAAACCAATCGGTAAATTACTAAAAATGCTTAACTCGCCGAGAAAATGACTTTTTTCCCACAATGAATGTCTGGCAAAAATAGTTAATTGTGATGCAAGCCGTTCTGAAACCAATCGGCAAATTACTCAAAATGCTTAACTCGCCGAGAATATCACTTGTGTTCCACAATGAACGCCTGGCAAAAAATAGTTAATTGTGATGCAGGCCGTTCTGAAATCAATCGGCAAATTACTCAAAATGCTTAACTCGCCGAAAAAATCACCTTTTTCCCACAATGAATGTCAGGCAAAAAATAGTAAATTTCAATGCAAGCCGTTCTGAAACCAATCGGCAAATTACTCAAAATGCTTAACTCGCCGAGAAAATCACTTTTGTTCCACAATGAATGTCTGGCAAATAATAGTAAATTACAATGCAAGCCGTTCTGAAAGCAATCGGCAAATTACTCAAAGTGCTTAACTCGCCGAGAAAATCACTTTTGTTCCACAATGAATGTCTGGCAAAAAATAGTAAATTTTAATGCAAGCTGTTCTGAAACTAATCGGTAAATTACTCAAAATGCTTAACTCGCCGAGCAAATCACTTTTTTCCCACAATGAATGTCTGGCAAAAAATAGTTAATTGTGTTGCAAGCTGTTCTGAAACCAATCCGCAAATTACTCAAAATGCTTAACTCGCCGAGAAAATCACTTGTGTTCCACAATGAACGCCTGGCAAAAAATAGTTAATTGTGATGCAGGCCGTTCTGAAATCAATCGGCAAATTACTCAAAATGCTTAACTCGCCGAGAAAATCACCTTTTTCCCCACAATGAATGTCTGGCATAAAATAGTAAATTTCAATGCAAGCCGTTCAGAAACCAATCGGCAAATTGCTCAAAATGCTTAACTCGCCGAGAAAATCACTTTTGTGCCACAATGAATGTTTGGCAAAAAATAGTAAATTTTAATTCCAGCCGTTCTGAAACCAATCGGCAAATTACTCAAAATGCTTAACTCGCCGAGAAAATTACTTTTTTCCCACAATGAATGTCTGGCAAAAAATAGTAAATTTTGATGCAAGCCGTTCTGAAACCAATCCGCAAATTACTCAAAATGCTTAACCCACCGAGAAAATCACTTGTGTTCCACAATGAACGCCTGGCAAAAAAATAGTTAATTGTGATGCAGGTCGTTCTGAAACCAATCGGCAAATTACTCAAAATGCTTAACTCGCCGTGAAAATCACTTTTGTTCCACAATGAATGCCTGGCAAAAAATAGTTAATTGTGATGCAAGCCGTTCTGAAACCAATCCGCAAATTACTCAAAATGCTTAACCCACCGAGAAAATCACTTGTGTTCCACAATGAACGCCTGGCAAAAAAATAGTTAATTGTGATGCAGGTCGTTCTGAAACCAATCGGCAAATTACTCAAAATGCTTAACCCACCGAGAAAATCACTTGTGTTCCACAATGAACGCCTGGCAAAAAAATAGTTAATTGTGATGCAGGTCGTTCTGAAACCAATCGGCAAATTACTCAAAATGCTTAACTCGCCGAGAAAATCACTTTTGTTCCACAATGAATGTCTGGCAAAAAATAGTAAATTTTAATGCAAGCCGTTCTGAAGCCAATCGGTAAATTACTCAAAATGCTTACCTCGCCGAGAAAATCACTTTTTTCCCACAATGAGTGTCTGGCAAAAAATAGTTAATTACAATGCAAGACGTTCTGAACGCAATCGGCAAATTACTCAAAATGCTTAACTCGCCGAGAAAATCACTTGTGTTCCACAATGAACGCCTGGCAAAAAATAGTTAATTGTGATGCAGGCCGTTCTGAAATCAATCGGCAAATTACTCAAAATACTTAACTCGCCGAGAAAATCACCTTTTTCGCACAATGAATGTCTGGCATAAAATAGTAAATTTCAATGCAAGCCGTTCAGAAACCAATCGGCAAATTGCTCAAAATGCTTAACTCGCCGAGAAAATCACTTTTGTGCCACAATGAATGTTTGGCAAAAAATAGTAAATTTTAATTCCAGCCGTTCTGAAACCAATCGGCAAATTACTCAAAATGCTTAACTCGCCGAGAAAATTACTTTTTTCCCACAATGAATGTCTGGCAAAAAATAGTAAATTTTGATGCAAGCCGTTCTGAAACCAATCCGCAAATTACTCAAAATGCTTAAACCACCGAGAAAATCACTTGTGTTCCACAATGAACGCCTGGTAAAAAAATAGTTAATTGTGATGCAGGTCGTTCTGAAACCAATCCGCAAATTACTCAAAATGCTGAACTCGCCGAGAAAATCACCTTTTTCCCACAATGAATGTCAGGCAAAAAATAGAAAATTTCAATGCAAGCCGTTCTGAAACCAATCGGCAAATTACTCAAAATGCTTAACTCGCCGAGAAAATCACTTTTGTTCCACAATGAATGTCTGGCAAATACTAGTAAATTACAATGCAAGCCGTTCTGAAAGCAATCGGCAAATTACTCAAAGTGCTTAACTCGCCGAGAAAATCACTTTTGTTCCACAATGAATGTCTGGCAAAAAATAGTAAATTTTAATGCAAGCTGTTCTGAAACTAATCGGTAAATTACTCAAAATGCTTAACTCGCCGAGCAAATCACTTTTTTCCCACAATGAATGTCTGGCAAAAAATAGTTAATTGTGTTGCAAGCTGTTCTGAAACCAATCCGCAAATTACTCAAAATGCTTAACTCGCCGAGAAAATCACTTGTGTTCCACAATGAACGCCTGGCAAAAAATAGTTAATTGTGATGCAGGCCGTTCTGAAATCAATCGGCAAATTACTCAAAATGCTTAACTCGCCGAGAAAATCACCTTTTTCCCCACAATGAATGTCTGGCATAAAATAGTAAATTTCAATGCAAGCCGTTCAGAAACCAATCGGCAAATTGCTCAAAATGCTTAACTCGCCGAGAAAATCACTTTTGTGCCACAATGAATGTTTGGCAAAAAATAGTAAATTTTAATTCCAGCCGTTCTGAAACCAATCGGCAAATTACTCAAAATGCTTAACTCGCCGAGAAAATTACTTTTTTCCCACAATGAATGTCTGGCAAAAAATAGTAAATTTTGATGCAAGCCGTTCTGAAACCAATCCGCAAATTACTCAAAATGCTTAACCCACCGAGAAAATCACTTGTGTTCCACAATGAACGCCTGGCAAAAAAATAGTTAATTGTGATGCAGGTCGTTCTGAAACCAATCGGCAAATTACTCAAAATGCTTAACTCGCCGTGAAAATCACTTTTGTTCCACAATGAATGCCTGGCAAAAAATAGTTAATTGTGATGCAAGCCGTTCTGAAACCAATCCGCAAATTACTCAAAATGCTTAACCCACCGAGAAAATCACTTGTGTTCCACAATGAACGCCTGGCAAAAAAATAGTTAATTGTGATGCAGGTCGTTCTGAAACCAATCGGCAAATTACTCAAAATGCTTAACCCACCGAGAAAATCACTTGTGTTCCACAATGAACGCCTGGCAAAAAAATAGTTAATTGTGATGCAGGTCGTTCTGAAACCAATCGGCAAATTACTCAAAATGCTTAACTCGCCGAGAAAATCACTTTTGTTCCACAATGAATGTCTGGCAAAAAATAGTAAATTTTAATGCAAGCCGTTCTGAAGCCAATCGGTAAATTACTCAAAATGCTTACCTCGCCGAGAAAATCACTTTTTTCCCACAATGAGTGTCTGGCAAAAAATAGTTAATTACAATGCAAGACGTTCTGAACGCAATCGGCAAATTACTCAAAATGCTTAACTCGCCGAGAAAATCACTTGTGTTCCACAATGAACGCCTGGCAAAAAATAGTTAATTGTGATGCAGGCCGTTCTGAAATCAATCGGCAAATTACTCAAAATACTTAACTCGCCGAGAAAATCACCTTTTTCGCACAATGAATGTCTGGCATAAAATAGTAAATTTCAATGCAAGCCGTTCAGAAACCAATCGGCAAATTGCTCAAAATGCTTAACTCGCCGAGAAAATCACTTTTGTGCCACAATGAATGTTTGGCAAAAAATAGTAAATTTTAATTCCAGCCGTTCTGAAACCAATCGGCAAATTACTCAAAATGCTTAACTCGCCGAGAAAATTACTTTTTTCCCACAATGAATGTCTGGCAAAAAATAGTAAATTTTGATGCAAGCCGTTCTGAAACCAATCCGCAAATTACTCAAAATGCTTAAACCACCGAGAAAATCACTTGTGTTCCACAATGAACGCCTGGTAAAAAAATAGTTAATTGTGATGCAGGTCGTTCTGAAACCAATCCGCAAATTACTCAAAATGCTGAACTCGCCGAGAAAATCACCTTTTTCCCACAATGAATGTCAGGCAAAAAATAGAAAATTTCAATGCAAGCCGTTCTGAAACCAATCGGCAAATTACTCAAAATGCTTAACTCGCCGAGAAAATCACTTTTGTTCCACAATGAATGTCTGGCAAATACTAGTAAATTACAATGCAAGCCGTTCTGAAAGCAATCGGCAAATTACTCAAAGTGCTTAACTCGCCGAGAAAATCACTTTTGTTCCACAATGAATGTCTGGCAAAAAATAGTAAATTTTAATGCAAGCTGTTCTGAAACTAATCGGTAAATTACTCAAAATGCTTAACTCGCCGAGCAAATCACTTTTTTCCCACAATGAATGTCTGGCAAAAAATAGTTAATTGTGTTGCAAGCTGTTCTGAAACCAATCCGCAAATTACTCAAAATGCTTAACTCGCCGAGAAAATCACTTGTGTTCCACAATGAACGCCTGGCAAAAAATAGTTAATTGTGATGCAGGCCGTTCTGAAATCAATCGGCAAATTACTCAAAATGCTTAACTCGCCGAGAAAATCACCTTTTTCCCCACAATGAATGTCTGGCATAAAATAGTAAATTTCAATGCAAGCCGTTCAGAAACCAATCGGCAAATTGCTCAAAATGCTTAACTCGCCGAGAAAATCACTTTTGTGCCACAATGAATGTTTGGCAAAAAATAGTAAATTTTAATTCCAGCCGTTCTGAAACCAATCGGCAAATTACTCAAAATGCTTAACTCGCCGAGAAAATTACTTTTTTCCCACAATGAATGTCTGGCAAAAAATAGTAAATTTTGAAGCAAGCCGTTCTGAAACCAATCCGCAAATTACTCAAAATGCTTAACCCACCGAGAAAATCACTTGTGTTCCACAATGAACGCCTGGCAAAAAAATAGTTAATTGTGATGCAGGTCGTTCTGAAACCAATCGGCAAATTACTCAAAATGCTTAACTCGCCGTGAAAATCACTTTTGTTCCACAATGAATGCCTGGCAAAAAATAGTTAATTGTGATGCAAGCCGTTCTGAAACCAATCCGCAAATTACTCAAAATGCTTAACCCACCGAGAAAATCACTTGTGTTCCACAATGAACGCCTGGCAAAAAAATAGTTAATTGTGATGCAGGTCGTTCTGAAACCAATCGGCAAATTACTCAAAATGCTTAACCCACCGAGAAAATCACTTGTGTTCCACAATGAACGCCTGGCAAAAAAATAGTTAATTGTGATGCAGGTCGTTCTGAAACCAATCGGCAAATTACTCAAAATGCTTAACTCGCCGAGAAAATCACTTTTGTTCCACAATGAATGTCTGGCAAAAAATAGTAAATTTTAATGCAAGCCGTTCTGAAGCCAATCGGTAAATTACTCAAAATGCTTACCTCGCCGAGAAAATCACTTTTTTCCCACAATGAGTGTCTGGCAAAAAATAGTTAATTACAATGCAAGCCGTTCTGAACGCAATCGGCAAATTACTCAAAATGCTTAACTCGCCGAGAAAATCACTTGTGTTCCACAATGAACGCCTGGCAAAAAATAGTTAATTGTGATGCAGGCCGTTCTGAAATCAATCGGCAAATTACTCAAAATACTTAACTCGCCGAGAAAATCACCTTTTTCGCACAATGAATGTCTGGCATAAAATAGTAAATTTCAATGCAAGCCGTTCAGAAACCAATCGGCAAATTGCTCAAAATGCTTAACTCGCCGAGAAAATCACTTTTGTGCCACAATGAATGTTTGGCAAAAAATAGTAAATTTTAATTCCAGCCGTTCTGAAACCAATCGGCAAATTACTCAAAATGCTTAACTCGCCGAGAAAATTACTTTTTTCCCACAATGAATGTCTGGCAAAAAATAGTAAATTTTGATGCAAGCCGTTCTGAAACCAATCCGCAAATTACTCAAAATGCTTAAACCACCGAGAAAATCACTTGTGTTCCACAATGAACGCCTGGCAAAAAAATAGTTAATTGTGATGCAGGTCGTTCTGAAACCAATCCGCAAATTACTCAAAATGCTGAACTCGCCGAGAAAATTACTTTTTTCCCACAATGAATGTCTGGCAAAAAATAGAAAATTTCAATGCAAGCCGTTCTGAAAGCAATCGGCAAATTACTCAAAATGCTTAACTCGCCGAGAAAATCACTTTTGTTCCACAATGAATGCCTGGCAAAAAATAGTTAATTGTGTTGCAAGCCGTTCTGAAACCAATCGGCGAATTACTCAAAATGCTTAACGCGCCGAGAAAATCACTTGTGTTCCACAATGAATGCCTGGCAAAAAATAGTTAATTGTGATGCAAGCCGTTCTGAAACCAATCGGCAAATTACTCAAAATGCTTAACTCACCGAGAAAATCACTTTAGTTCCACAATGAATGTCTGGCAAAAAATAGTAAATTTTAATGCAATCCGTTCTGAAACCAATCGGCAAATTACTCAAAATGCTGAACTGGCCGAGAAAATTACTTTTTTCCCACAATGAATGCCTGGCAAAAAATAGAAAATTTCAATGCAAGCCGTTCTGAAAGCAATCGGCAAATTACTCAAAATGCTTAACTCGCCGAGAAAATCACCTTTGTTCCACAATGAATGCCTGGCAAAAAATAGTTAATTGTGTTGCAAGCCGTTCTGAAACCAATCCGCAAATTACTCAAAATGCTTAACCCACCGAGAAAATCACTTGTGTTCCACAATGAACGCCTGGCAAAAAAATAGTTAATTGTGATGCAGGTCGATCTGAAACCAATCGGCGAATTACTCAAAATGCTTAACGCGCCGAGAAAATCACTTGTGTTCCGCAATGAATGCCTGGCAAAAAATAGTTAATTGTGTTGCAAGCCGTTCTGAAACCAATCGGCGAATTACTCAAAATGCTTAACGCGCCGAGAAAATTACTTTTTACCCCACAATGAATGTCTGGCAAAAAATAGAAAATTTCAATGCAAGCCGTTCTGAAAGCAATCGGCAAATTACTCAAAATGCTTAACTCGCCGAGAAAATCACCTTTTTCCCACAATGAATGTCTGGAATAAAATAGTAAATTTCAATGCAAACCGTTCAGAAACCAATCGGCAAATTGCTCAAAATGCTTAACTCGCCGAGAAAATCACTTTTGTGCCACAATGAATGTTTGGCAAAAAATAGTAAATTTTAATTCCAGCCGTTCTGAAACCAATCGGCAAATTACTCAAAATGCTTAACTCGCCGAGAAAATTACTTTTTTCCCACAATGAATGTCTGGCAAAAAATAGTAAATTTTGATGCAAGCCGTTCTGAAACCAATCCGCGAATTACTCAAAATGCTTAACCCACCGAGAAAATCACTTGTGTTCCACAATGAACGCCTGGCAAAAAAATAGTTAATTGTGATGCAGGTCGTTCTGAAAGCAATCGGCAAATTACTCAAAATGCTTAACTCGCCGAGAAAATCACTTTTGTTCCACAATGAATGTCTGGCAAAAAATAGTAAATTTTAATGCAATCCGTTCTGAAACCAATCGGCAAATTACTCAAAATGCTGAACTGGCCGAGAAAATTACTTTTTTCCCACAATGAATGCCTGGCAAAAAATAGAAAATTTCAATGCAAGCCGTTCTGAAAGCAATCGGCAAATTACTCAAAATGCTTAACTCGCCGAGAAAATCACCTTTGTTCCACAATGAATGCCTGGCAAAAAATAGTTAATTGTGTTGCAAGCCGTTCTGAAACCAATCCGCAAATTACTCAAAATGCTTAACCCACCGAGAAAATCACTTGTGTTCCACAATGAACGCCTGGCAAAAAAATAGTTAATTGTGATGCAGGTCGATCTGAAACCAATCGGCGAATTACTCAAAATGCTTAACGCGCCGAGAAAATCACTTGTGTTCCGCAATGAATGCCTGGCAAAAAATAGTTAATTGTGTTGCAAGCCGTTCTGAAACCAATCGGCGAATTACTCAAAATGCTTAACGCGCCGAGAAAATCACTTTTGTTCCACAATGAATGCCTGGCAAAAAATAGTTAATTGTGTTGCAAGCCGTTCTGAAAGCAATCGGCAAATTACTCAAAATGCTTAACTCGCCGAGAAAATCACTTTTGTTCCACAATGAATGCCTGGCAAAAAATAGTTAATTGTGTTGCAAGCCGTTCTGAAAGCAATCGGCAAATTACTCAAAATGCTTAACTCGCCGAGAAAATCACTTTTGTTCCACAATGAATGCCTGGCAAAAAATAGTTAATTGTGATGCAAGCCGTTCTGAAACCAATCGGCAAATTACTCAAAATGCTCAACTCGCCGAGAAAATCACTTTAGTTCCACAATGAATGTCTGGCAAAAAATAGTAAATTTTAATGCAATCCGTTCTGAAACCAATCGGCAAATTACTCAAAATGCTTAACTGGCCGAGAAAATCACTTTTGTTCCACAATGAATGCCTGGCAAAAAATAGTTAATTGTGATGCAAGCCGTTCTGAAACCAATCGGCAAATTACTCAAAAAGCATTTTCTTGGCGAGTTAAGCATTGTGGAACTCGCCGAGAAAATTACTTTTTTCCCACAATGAATGTCTGGCAAAAAATAGTAAATTTCAATTCAAGCCGTTCTGAAACCAATCGGCAAATTACTCAAAATGCTTAACTCGTCGAGAAAATCACTTTTGTTCCACAATGAATGTCTGGCAAAAGATAGTAAATTTTAATGCAAGCCGTTCGGAAACCAATTGGTAAATTACTCAAATGCTTAACACGCCGAGGAAATCACCCTTTTCCCTCAATGATGTCTTGCAAAAAATAGTAAATTTCAATGCAAGCCGTTCTGAAACCAATCGGTAAATTGCTCAAAATGCTTAACTCGCCGAGAAAATCACTTTTGTTCCACAATGAATGTCTGGCAAAAAATAGTAAATTTCAATGCAAGCCGTTCAGAAAGCAATCGGCAAATTTCTCAAAATGCTTAACTCGCCTTGAAACTCACTTTTGTGCCACAATGAATGCCGGGCAAAAAATTGTTAATTGTGATGCAAGCCGTTCTGAAACCAATCGGCAAATTACTAAAAAATTTAACTCGCCGAGAATATTACTTATTTCCCACAATGAATGTCTGGCAAAAAATAGTAAATTTCAATGCAAGCCGTTCTGAGAGCAATCGGCAAATTACTCAAAATGCTTAACTCGCCGAGAAAATCACTTTTGTTGCACAATGAATGCCTGGCAAAAAATAATAAATTCTGATGCAAGCCGTTCTGAAACCAATCGGCAAATTACTCAAAATGCTTAACTCGCCGAGAAAATCACTTTTGTTCCACAATGAATGTCTGGCAAAAAATAGTAAATTTTAATGCAAGCCGTTCTGAAACCAATCGGTAAATTACTAAAAATGCTTAACTCGCCGAGAAACTGACTTTTTTCGCACAATGAATGTCTGGCAAAAAATAGTTAATTGTGATGCAAGCCGTTCTGAAACCAATCATCAAATTACTCAAAATGCTTAACTCGCCGAGAAAATCACTTGTGTTCCACAATGAACGCCTGGCAAAAAATAGTTAATTGTGATGCAGGCCGTTCTGAAATCAATCGGCAAATTACTCAAAATGCTTAACACGCCGAGAAAATCACCTTTTTCCCACAATGAATGTCAGGCAAAAAATAGTAAATTTCAATGCAAGCCGTTCTGAAACCAATCGGCAAATTACTCAAAATGCTTAACTCGCCGAGAAAATCACTTTTGTTCCACAATAAATGTCTGGCAAAAAATAGTAAATTTTAATGCATGCCGGTCAGAAACCAAGCGGCAAATTACTCAAAATGCTTAACTCGCCGAGAAAATCACTTTTGTTCCACAATGAATGTCTGGCAAAAAATAGTAAATTTTAATGCAAGCTGTTCTGAAACTAATCGGTAAATTACTCAAAATGCTTAACTCGCCGAGCAAATCACTTTTTTCCCACAATGAATGTCTGGCAAAAAATAGTTAATTGTGTTGCAAGCCGTTCTGAAACCAATCCGCAAATTACTCAAAATGCTTAACCCACCGAGAAAATCACTTGTGTTCCACAATGAACGCCTGGCAAAAAAATAGTTAATTGTGATGCAGGTCGTTCTGAAACCAATCGGCAAATTACTCAAAATGCTTAACTCGCCGAGAAAATCACTTTTGTTCCACAATGAATGTCTGGCAAAAAATATTAAATTTTAATGCAAGCCGTTCTGAAACCAATCGGTATATTACTCAAAATGCTTACCTCACCGAGAAAATCACTTTTTTTCCACAATGAGTGTCTGGCAAAAAATAGTTAATTACAATGCAAGCTGTTCTGAAAGCAATCGGCAAATTACTCAAAATGCTTAACTCGCCGAGAAAATCACTTTTGTTCCACAATGAATGCCTGGCAAAAAATAGTTAATTGTGATGCAAGCCGTTCTGAAACCAATCGGCAAATTACTCAAAATGCTTAACTCGCCGAGAAAATTACTTTTTTCCCACAATGAATGTCTGGCAAAAAATAGAAAATGTCAATGCAAGCCGTTCTGAAAGCAATCGGCAAATTACTCAAAATGCTTAACTCGCGGAGAAAATCACTTTTGTTCCACAATGAATGCCTGGCAAAAAATAGTTAATTGTGTTGCAAGCCGTTCTGAAACCAATCGGCGAATTACTCAAAATGCTTAACGCGCCGAGAAAATCACTTGTGTTCCGCAATGAATGCCTGGCAAAAAATAGTTAATTGTGATGCAAGCCGTTCTGAAACCAATCGGCAAATTACTCAAAATGTTTAACGCGCCGAGAAAATCACTTGTGTTCCACAATGAATGCCTGGCAAAAAATAGTTAATTTTAATGCAATCCGTTCTGAAACCAATCGGCAAATTACTCAAAATGCTTAACTGGCCGAGAAAATTTCTTTTTTCCCCACAATGAATGTCTGGCAAAAAATAGAAAATTTCAATGCAAGCCGTTCTGAAAGCAATCGGCAAATTACTCAAAATGCTTAACTCGCCGAGAAAATCACTTTTGTTCCACAATGAATGCCTGGCAAAAAATAGTTAATTGTGATGCAAGCCGTTCTGAAACCAATCGGCAAATTACTCAAAATGCTCAACTCGCCGAGAAAATCACTTTAGTTCCACAATGAATGTCTGGCAAAAAATAGTAAATGTTAATGCAATCCGTTCTGAAACCAATCGGCAAATTACTCAAAATGCTTAACTGGCCGAGAAAATCACTTTTGTTCCACAATGAATGCCTGGCAAAAAATAGTTAATTGTGATGCAAGACGTTCTGAAGCCAATCGGCAAATTACTGAAACACGCCGAGAAAATCACCTTTTTCCCTCAATGAATGTCTTGCAAAAAATAGTAAACTTTAATGCAAGCCGTTCTGAAACCAATCGGCAAATTGCTCAAAATGCTTAACTCGCCGAGAAAATCACTTTTCTTCCACAATGAATGTCTGGCAAAAAATAGTAAATTACAATGAAAGCCGTTCTGAAAGCAATCGGCAAATTACTCAAAATGCTTAACTCGCCGAGAAAATCACTTTTGTTCCACAATGAATGTCTGGCAAAAAATAGTAAATTTTGATGCAAGCTGTTCTGAATCCAATCGGTAAATTACTCAAAATGCTTAACTCGCCGAGCAAATCACTTTTTTCCCACAAAGAATGTCTGGCATAAAATAGTAAATTTCAATGCAAGCCGTTCAGAAACCAATCGGCAAATTGCTCAAAATGCTTAACTCGCCGTGAAAATCACTTTTGTGCCATAATGAATGTTTGGCAAAAAATAGTAAATTTTAATTCCAGCCGTTCTGAAACCAATCGGCAAATTACTCAAAATGCTTAACTCGCCGAGAAAATTACTTTTTTCCCACAATGAATGTCTGGCAAAAAATAGTAAATTTTGATGCAAGCCGTTCTGAAACCAATCCGCAAATTACTCAAAATGCTGAACCCACCGAGAAAATCACTTGTGTTCCACAATGAACGCCTGGCAAAAAAATAGTTAATTGTGATGCAGGTCGTTCTGAAACCAATCGGCAAATTACTCAAAATGCTTAACTCGCCGAGAAAATCACTTTTGTTCCACAATGAATGTCTGGCAAAAAATAGTAAATTTTAATGCAAGCCGTTCTGAAACCAATCGGTAAATTACTCAAAATGCTTACCTCGCCGAGAAAATCACTTTTTTCCCACAATGAGTTTCTGGCAAAAAAATAGTTAATTACAATGCAAGCCGTTCTGAAAGCAATCGGCAAATTACTCAAAATGCTTAACTCGCCGAGAAAATCACTTTTGTTCCACAATGAATGCCTGGCAAAAAATAGTTAATTGTGATGCAAGCCGTTTTGAAACCAATCGGCAAATTACTCAAAATGCTTAACTCGCCGAGAAAATTACTTTTTTCCAACAATGAATGTCTGGCAAAAAATAGAAAATTTCAATGCAAGCCGTTCTGAAAGCAATCGGCAAATTACTCAAAATGCTTAACTCGCCGAGAAAATCACTTGTGTTCCACAATGAACGCCTGGCAAAAAATAGTTAATTGTGATGCAGGTCGTTCTGAAACCAATCGGCAAATTACTCAAAATGCTTAACTCGCCGAGAAAATCACTTTTGTTCCACAATGAATGCCTGGCAAAAAATAGTTAATTGTGATGCAAGCCGCTCTGAAACCAATCGGCAAATTACTCAAAATGCTCAACTCGCCGAGAAAATCACTTTAGTTCCACAATGAATGTCTGGCAAAAAATAGTAAATTTTAATGCAATCCGTTCTGAAACCAATCGACAAATTACTCAAAATGCTTAACTGGCCGAGAAAATCACTTTTGATCCACAATGAATGCCTGGCAAAAAATAGTTAATTCTGATGCAAGCCGTTCTGAAACCAATCGGCAAATTACTCAAAATGCTTAACTCGCCGAGAAAATCACTTTTGTTCCACAATGAATGTCTGGCAAAAAATAGTAAATTTTAATGCAAGCCGTTCTGAAACCAATCGGTAAATTACTAAAAATGCTTAACTCGCCGAGAAACTGACTTTTTTCGCACAATGAATGTCTGGCAAAAAATAGTTAATTGTGATGCAAGCCGTTCTGAAACCAATCATCAAATTACTCAAAATGCTTAACTCGCCGAGAAAATCACTTGTGTTCCACAATGAACGCCTGGCAAAAAATAGTTAATTGTGATGCAGGCCGTTCTGAAATCAATCGGCAAATTACTCAAAATGCTTAACACGCCGAGAAAATCACCTTTTTCCCACAATGAATGTCAGGCAAAAAATAGTAAATTTCAATGCAAGCCGTTCTGAAACCAATCGGCAAATTACTCAAAATGCTTAACTCGCCGAGAAAATCACTTTTGTTCCACAATAAATGTCTGGCAAAAAATAGTAAATTTTAATGCATGCCGTTCAGAAACCAAGCGGCAAATTACTCAAAATGCTTAACTCGCCGAGAAAATCACTTTTGTTCCACAATGAATGTCTGGCAAAAAATAGTAAATTTTAATGCAAGCTGTTCTGAAACTAATCGGTAAATTACTCAAAATGCTTAACTCGCCGAGCAAATCACTTTTTTCCCCACAATGAATGTCTGGCAAAAAATAGTTAATTGTGTTGCAAGCCGTTCTGAAACCAATCCGCAAATTACTCAAAATGCTTAACCCACCGAGAAAATCACTTGTGTTCCACAATGAACGCCTGGCAAAAAAATAGTTAATTGTGATGCAGGTCGTTCTGAAACCAATCGGCAAATTACTCAAAATGCTTAACTCGCCGAGAAAATCACTTTTGTTCCACAATGAATGTCTGGCAAAAAATATTAAATTTTAATGCAAGCCGTTCTGAAACCAATCGGTAAATTACTCAAAATGCTTACCTCGCCGAGAAAATCACTTTTTTTCCACAATGAGTGTCTGGCAAAAAATAGTTAATTACAATGCAAGCTGTTCTGAAAGCAATCGGCAAATTACTCAAAATGCTTAACTCGCCGAGAAAATCACTTTTGTTCCACAATGAATGCCTGGCAAAAAATAGTTAATTGTGATGCAAGCCGTTCTGAAACCAATCGGCAAATTACTCAAAATGCTTAACTCGCCGAGAAAATTACTTTTTTCCCACAATGAATGTCTGGCAAAAAATAGAAAATTTCAATGCAAGCCGTTCTGAAAGCAATCGGCAAATTACTCAAAATGCTTAACTCGCGGAGAAAATCACTTTTGTTCCACAATGAATGCCTGGCAAAAAATAGTTAATTGTGTTGCAAGCCGTTCTGAAACCAATCGGCGAATTACTCAAAATGCTTAACGCGCCGAGAAAATCACTTGTGTTCCGCAATGAATGCCTGGCAAAAAATAGTTCATTGTGATGCAAGCCGTTCTGAAACCAATCGGCAAATTACTCAAAATGTTTAACGCGCCGAGAAAATCACTTGTGTTCCACAATGAATGCCTGGCAAAAAATAGTTAATTTTAATGCAATCCGTTCTGAAACCAATCGGCAAATTACTCAAAATGCTTAACTGGCCGAGAAAATTTCTTTTTTCCCCACAATGAATGTCTGGCAAAAAATAGAAAATTTCAATGCAAGCCGTTCTGAAAGCAATCGGCAAATTACTCAAAATGCTTAACTCGCGGAGAAAATCACTTTTGTTCCACAATGAATGCCTGGCAAAAAATAGTTAATTGTGTTGCAAGCCGTTCTGAAACCAATCGGCGAATTACTCAAAATGCTTAACGCGCCGAGAAAATCACTTGTGTTCCGCAATGAATGCCTGGCAAAAAATAGTTCATTGTGATGCAAGCCGTTCTGAAACCAATCGGCAAATTACTCAAAATGTTTAACGCGCCGAGAAAATCACTTGTGTTCCACAATGAATGCCTGGCAAAAAATAGTTAATTTTAATGCAATCCGTTCTGAAACCAATCGGCAAATTACTCAAAATGCTTAACTGGCCGAGAAAATTTCTTTTTTCCCCACAATGAATGTCTGGCAAAAAATAGAAAATTTCAATGCAAGCCGTTCTGAAAGCAATCGGCAAATTACTCAAAATGCTTAACTCGCCGAGAAAATCACTTTTGTTCCACAATGAATGCCTGGCAAAAAATAGTTAATTGTGATGCAAGCCGTTCTGAAACCAATCGGCAAATTACTCAAAATGCTCAACTCGCCGAGAAAATCACTTTAGTTCCACAATGAATGTCTGGCAAAAAATAGTAAATGTTAATGCAATCCGTTCTGAAACCAATCGGCAAATTACTCAAAATGCTTAACTGGCCGAGAAAATCACTTTTGTTCCACAATGAATGCCTGGCAAAAAATAGTTAATTGTGATGCAAGACGTTCTGAAGCCAATCGGCAAATTACTGAAACACGCCGAGAAAATCACCTTTTTCCCTCAATGAATGTCTTGCAAAAAATAGTAAATTTTAATGCAAGCCCTTCTGAAACCAATCGGCAAATTGCTCAAAATGCTTAACTCGCCGAGAAAATCACTTTTCTTCCACAATGAATGTCTGGCAAAAAATAGTAAATTACAATGAAAGCCGTTCTGAAAGCAATCGGCAAATTACTCAAAATGCTTAACTCGCCGAGAAAATCACTTTTGTTCCACAATGAATGTCTGGCAAAAAATAGTAAATTTTGATGCAAGCTGTTCTGAATCCAATCGGTAAATTACTCAAAATGCTTAACTCGCCGAGCAAATCACTTTTTTCCCACAAAGAATGTCTGGCATAAAATAGTAAATTTCAATGCAAGCCGTTCAGAAACCAATCGGCAAATTGCTCAAAATGCTTAACTCGCCGTGAAAATCACTTTAGTGCCATAATGAATGTTTGGCAAAAAATAGTAAATTTTAATTCCAGCCGTTCTGAAACCAATCGGCAAATTACTCAAAATGCTTAACTCGCCGAGAAAATTACTTTTTTCCCACAATGAATGTCTGGCAAAAAATAGTAAATTTTGATGCAAGCCGTTCTGAAACCAATCCGCAAATTACTCAAAATGCTGAACGCACCGAGAAAATCACTTGTGTTCCACAATGAACGCCTGGCAAAAAAATAGTTAATTGTGATGCAGGTCGTTCTGAAACCAATCGGCAAATTACTCAAAATGCTTAACTCGCCGAGAAAATCACTTTTGTTCCACAATGAATGTCTGGCAAAAAATAGTAAATTTTAATGCAAGCCGTTCTGAAACCAATCGGTAAATTACTCAAAATGCTTACCTCGCCGAGAAAATCACTTTTTTCCCACAATGAGTTTCTGGCAAAAAATAGTTAATTACAATGCAAGCCGTTCTGAAAGCAATCGGCAAATTACTCAAAATGCTTAACTCGCCGAGAAAATCACTTTTGTTCCACAATGAATGCCTGGCAAAAAATAGTTAATTGTGATGCAAGCCGTTTTGAAACCAATCGGCAAATTACTCAAAATGCTTAACTCGCCGAGAAAATTACTTTTTTCCCACAATGAATGTCTGGCAAAAAATAGAAAATTTCAATGCAAGCCGTTCTGAAAGCAATCGGCAAATTACTCAAAATGCTTAACTCGCCGAGAAAATCACTTGTGTTCCACAATGAACGCCTGGCAAAAAATAGTTAATTGTGATGCAGGTCGTTGTGAAACCAATCGGCAAATTACTCAAAATGCTTAACTCGCCGAGAAAATCACTTTTGTTCCACAATGAATGCCTGGCAAAAAATAGTTAATTGTGATGCAAGCCGCTCTGAAACCAATCGGCAAATTACTCAAAATGCTCAACTCGCCGAGAAAATCACATTAGTTCCACAATGAATGTCTGGAAAAAAATAGTAAATTTTAATGCAATCCGTTCTGAAACCAATCGACAAATTACTCAAAATGCTTAACTGGCCGAGAAAATCACTTTTGTTCCACAATGAATGCCTGGCAAAAAATAGTTAATTGTGATGCAAGACGTTCTGAAGTCAATCGGCAAATTACTGAAAATGCTTAACACGCCGAGAAAATCACCTTTTTCCCTCAATGAATGTCTTGCAAAAAATAGTAAATTTTAATGCAAGCCGTTCTGAAACCTATCGGCAAATTGCTCAAAATGCTTAACTCGCCGAGAAAATCACTTTTCTTCCACAATGAATGTCTGGCAAAAAATAGTAAATTACAATGAAAGCCGTTCTGAAAGCAATCGGCAAATTACTCAAAATGCTTAACTCGCCGAGAAAATCACTTTTGTCCCACAAAGAATGTCTGGCAAAAAATAGTAAATTTTGATGCAAGCTGTTCTGAATCCAATCGGTAAATTACTCAAAATGCTTAACTCGCCGAGCAAATCACTTTTTTCCCACAAAGAATGTCTGGCATAAAATAGTAAATTTCAATGCAAGCCGTTCAGAAACCAATCGGCAAATTGCTCAAAATGCTTAACTCGCCGAGAAAATCACTTTTGTGCCACAATGAATGTTTGGCAAAAAATAGTAAATTTTAATTCCAGCCGTTCTGAAACCAATCGGCAAATTACTCAAAATGCTTAACTCGCCGAGAAAATTACTTTTTTCCCACAATGAATGTCTGGCAAAAAATAGTAAATTTTGATGCAAGCCGTTCTGAAACCAATCCGCAAATTACTCAAAATGCTTAACCCACCGAGAAAATCACTTGTGTTCCACAATGAACGCCTGGCAAAAAAATAGTTAATTGTGATGCAGGTCGTTCTGAAACCAATCCGCAAATTACTCAAAATGCTTAACTCGCCGTGAAAATCACTTTTGTTCCACAATGAATGCCTGGCAAAAAATAGTTAATTGTGATGCAAGCCGTTCTGAAACCAATCCGCAAATTACTCAAAATGCTGAACTCGCCGAGAAAATTACTTTTTTACCACAATGAATGTCTGGCAAAAAATAGAAAATTTCAATGCAAGCCGTTCTGAAAGCAATCGGCAAATTACTCAAAATGCTTAACTCGCCGAGAAAATCACTTTTGTTCCACAATGAATGCCTGGCAAAAAATAGTTAATTGTGTTGCAAGCCGTTCTGAAACCAATCGGCGAATTACTCAAAATGCTTAACGCGCCGAGAAAATCACTTGTGTTCCACAATGAATGCCTGGCAAAAAATAGTTAATTGTGATGCAAGCCGTTCTGAAACCAATCGGCAAATTACTCAAAATGCTTAACTCACGGAGAAAATCACTTTAGTTCCGCAATGAATGTCTGGCAAAAAATAGTTAATTGTGATGCAGGTCGTTCTGAAACCAATCGGCAAATTACTCAAAATGCTTAACTCGCCGAGAAAATCACTTTTGTTCCACAATGAATGTCTGGCAAAAAATAGTAAATTTTGATGCAAGCTGTTCTGAAACCAATCGGTAAATTACTCAAAATGCTTAACTCGCCGAGCAAATCACTTTTTTCCCACAAAGAATGTCTGGCATAAAATAGTAAATTTCAATGCAAGCCGTTCAGAAACCAATCGGCAAATTGCTCAAAATGCTTAACTCGCCGTGAAAATCACTTTTGTGCCACAATGAATGTTTGGCAAAAAATAGTAAATTTTAATTCCAGCCGTTCTGAAACCAATCGGCAAATTACTCAAAATGCTTAACTCGCCGAGAAAATTACTTTTTTCCCACAATGAATGTCTGGCAAAAAATAGTAAATTTTGATGCAAGCCGTTCTGAAACCAATCCGCAAATTACTCAAAATGCTTAACCCACCGAGAAAATCACTTGTGTTCCACAATGAACGCCTGGCAAAAAAATAGTTAATTGTGATGCAGGTCGTTCTGAAACCAATCGGCGAATTACTCAAAATGCTTTACGCGCCGAGAAAATCACTTGTGTTCCGCAATGAATGCCTGGCAAAAAATAGTTAATTGTGTTGCAAGCCGTTCTGAAACCAATCGACGAATTACTCAAAATGCTTAACGCGCCGAGAAAATCACTTGTGTTCCGCAATGAATGCCTGGCAAAAAATAGTTAATTGTGATGCAAGCCGTTCTGAAACCAATCGGCAAATTACTCAAAATATTTAACGCGCCGAGAAAATCACTTGTGTTCCACAATGAATGCCTGGCAAAAAATAGTTAATTTTAATGCAATCCGTTCTGAAACCAATCGGCAAATTACTCAAAATGCTTAACTGGCCGAGAAAATTACTTTTTTCCCCACAATGAATGTCTGGCAAAAAATAGAAAATTTCAATGCAAGCCGTTCTGAAAGCAATCGGCAAATTACTCAAAATGCTTAACTCGCCGAGAAAATCACTTTTGTTCCACAATGAATGCCTGGCAAAAAATAGTTAATTGTGTTGCAAGCCGTTCTGAAAGCAATCGGCAAATTACTCAAAATGCTTAACTCGCCGAGAAAATCACTTTTGTTCCACAATGAATGCCTGGCAAAAAATAGTTAATTGTGATGCAAGCCGTTCTGAAACCAATCGGCAAATTACTCAAAATGCTCAACTCGCCGAGAAAATCACTTTAGTTCCACAATGAATGTCTGGCAAAAAATAGTAAATTTTAATGCAATCCGTTCTGAAACCAATCGGCAAATTACTCAAAATGCTTAACTGGCCGAGAAAATCACTTTTGTTCCACAATGAATGCCTGGCAAAAAATAGTTAATTGTGATGCAAGACGTTCTGACGCCAATCGGCAAATTACTGAAAATGCTTAACACACCGAGAAAATCACCTTTTTCCTCAATGAATGTCTTGCAAAAAATAGTAAATTTTAATGCAAGCCGTTCTGAAACCAATCGGCAAATTGCTCAAAATGCTTAACTCGCCGAGCAAATCACTTTTTTCCCACAAAGAATGTCTGGCATAAAATAGTAAATTTCAATGAAAGCCGTTCAGAAACCAATCGGCAAATTACTCAAAATGCTTAACTCGCCGAGAAAATCACTTTTGTGCCATAATGAATGTTTGGCAAAAAATAGTAAATTTTAATTCCAGCCGTTCTGAAACCAATCGGCAAATTACTCAAAATGCTTAACTCGCCGAGAAAATTACTTTTTTCCCACAATGAATGTCTGGCAAAAAATAGTAAATTTTGATGCAAGCCGTTCTGAAACCAATCCGCAAATTACTCAAAATGCTTAACCCACCGAGAAAATCACTTGTGTTCCACAATGAACGCCTGGCAAAAAAATTGTTAATTGTGATGCAGGTCGTTCTGAAACCAATCGGCAAATTACTCAAAATGCTTAATGCGCCGAGAAAATCACTTGTGTTCCACAATGAATGCCTGGCAAAAAATAGTTAATTGTGATGCAAGCCGTTCTGAAACCAATCGGCAAATTACTCAAAATGCTTAACTCGCCGAGAAAATCACTTTAGTTCCACAATGAATGTCTGGCAAAAAATAGTAAATTTTAATGCAATCCGTTCTGAAACCAATCGGCAAATTACTCAAAATGCTGAACTGGCCGGGAAAATTACTTTTTTCCCACAATGAATGCCTGGCAAAAAATAGAAAATTTCAATGCAAGCCGTTCTGAAAGCAATCGGCAAATTACTCAAAATGCTTAACTCGCCGAGAAAATCACTTTTGTTCCACAATGAATGCCTGGCAAAAAATAGTTAATTGTGTTGCAAGCCGTTCTGAAACCAATCGGCAAATTACTCAAAATGCTTAACTCGACGAGAAAATCACTTGTGTTCCACAATGAACGCCTGGCAAAAAATAGTTAATTGTGATGCAGGTCGTTCTGAAACCAATCGGCAAATTACTCAAAATGCTTAACTCGCCGAGAAAATCACTTTTGTTCCACAATGAATGTCTGGCAAAAAATAGTAAATTTTGATGCAAGCTGTTCTGAAACCAATCGGTAAATTACTCAAAATGCTTAACTCGCCGAGCAAATCACTTTTTTCCCACAAAGAATGTCTGGCATAAAATAGTAAATTTCAATGCAAGCCGTTCAGAAACCAATCGGCAAATTGCTCAAAATGCTTAACTCGCCGTGAAAATCACTTTTGTGCCACAATGAATGTTTGGCAAAAAATAGTAAATTTTAATTCCAGCCATTCTGAAACCAATCGGCAAATTACTCAAAATGCTTAACTCGCCGAGAAAATTACTTTTTTCCCACAATGAATGTCTGGCAAAAAATAGTTGATTGTCATGCAAGCCGTTCTGAAACCAATCCGCAAATTACTCAAAATGCTTAACTCGCCGAGAAAATTACTTTTTTCCCACAATGAATGTCTGGCAAAAAATAGAAAATTTCAATGCAAGCCGTTCTGAAAGCAATCGGCAAATTACTCAAAATGCTTAACTCGCCGAGAAAATCACTTTTGTTCCACAATGAATGCCTGGCAAAAAATAGTTAATTGTGTTGCAAGCCGTTCTGAAACCAATCGGCGAATTACTCAAAATGCTTAACGCGCCGAGAAAATCACTTGTGTTCCACAATGAATGCCTGGCAAAAAATAGTTAATTGTGATGCAAGCCGTTCTGAAACCAATCGGCAAATTACTCAAAATGCTTAACTCGCCGAGAAAATCACTTTAGTTCCACAATGAATGTCTGGCAAAAAAAAGTAAATTTTAATGCAATCCGTTCTGAAACCAATCGGCAAATTACTCAAAATGCTGAACTGGCCGGGAAAATTACTTTTTTCCCACAATGAATGCCTGGCAAAAAATAGAAAATTTCAATGCAAGCCGTTCTGAAAGCAATCGGCAAATTACTCAAAATGCTTAACTCGCCGAGAAAATCACTTTTGTTCCACAATGAATGCCTGGCAAAAAATAGTTAATTGTGTTGCAAGCCGTTCTGAAACCAATCGGCAAATTACTCAAAATGCTTAACTCGCCGAGAAAATCACTTGTGTTCCACAATGAACGCCTGGCAAAAAATAGTTAATTGTGATGCAGGTCGTTCTGAAGTCAATCGGCAAATTACTGAAAATGCTTAACACGCCGAGAAAATCACATTTTTCCCTCAATAAATGTCTTGCAAAAAATAGTAAATTTTAATGCAAGCCGTTCTGAAACCAATCGGCAAATTGCTCAAAATGCTCAACTCGCCGAGAAAATCACTTTTGTTCCACAATGAATGCCTGGCAAAAAATAGTAAATTTTAATTCCAGCCGTTCTGAAACCAATCGGCAAATTACTCAAAATGCTTAACTCGCCGAAAAAATTACTTTTTTCCCACAATGAATGTCTGGCAAAAAATAGAAAATTTCAATGCAAGCAGTTCTGAAAGCAATCGGCAAATTAATCAAAATGCTTAACTCGCCTTGAAACTCACTTTTGTACCACAATGAATGCCGGGCAAAAAATAGTTAATTGTGATGCAAGCCGTTCTGAAACCAATCGGCAAATTACTAAAAAATTTAACTCGCCGAGAAAATTACTTTTTTCCCACAATGAATGTCTGGCAAAAAATAGTAAATTTCAATGCAAGCCGTTCTGAAAGCAATCGGCAAATTACTCAAAATGCTTAACTCGCCGAAAAAATTACTTTTTTCCCACAATGAATGTCTGGCAAAAAATAGAAAATTTCAATGCAAGCAGTTCTGAAAGCAATCGGCAAATTACTCAAAATGCTTAACTCGCCGAGAAAATCACTTTTGTTCCACAATGAATGCCTGGCAAAAAATAGTTAATTGTGTTGCAAGCCGTTCTGAAACCAATCGGCAAATTACTCAAAATGCTTAACTCGACGAGAAAATCACTTGTGTTCCACAATGAACGCCTGGCAAAAAATAGTTAATTGTGATGCAGGTCGTTCTGAAACCAATCGGCAAATTACTCAAAATGCTTAACTCGCCGAGAAAATCACTTTTGTTCCACAATGAATGTCTGGCAAAAAATAGTAAATTTTGATGCAAGCTGTTCTGAAACCAATCGGTAAATTACTCAAAATGCTTAACTCGCCGAGCAAATCACTTTTTTCCCACAAAGAATGTCTGGCATAAAATAGTAAATTTCAATGCAAGCCGTTCAGAAACCAATCGGCAAATTGCTCAAAATGCTTAACTCGCCGTGAAAATCACTTTTGTGCCACAATGAATGTTTGGCAAAAAATAGTAAATTTTAATTCCAGCCATTCTGAAACCAATCGGCAAATTACTCAAAATGCTTAACTCGCCGAGAAAATTACTTTTTTCCCACAATGAATGTCTGGCAAAAAATAGTTGATTGTCATGCAAGCCGTTCTGAAACCAATCCGCAAATTACTCAAAATGCTTAACTCGCCGAGAAAATTACTTTTTTCCCACAATGAATGTCTGGCAAAAAATAGAAAATTTCAATGCAAGCCGTTCTGAAAGCAATCGGCAAATTACTCAAAATGCTTAACTCGCCGAGAAAATCACTTTTGTTCCACAATGAATGCCTGGCAAAAAATAGTTAATTGTGTTGCAAGCCGTTCTGAAACCAATCGGCGAATTACTCAAAATGCTTAACGCGCCGAGAAAATCACTTGTGTTCCACAATGAATGCCTGGCAAAAAATAGTTAATTGTGATGCAAGCCGTTCTGAAACCAATCGGCAAATTACTCAAAATGCTTAACTCGCCGAGAAAATCACTTTAGTTCCACAATGAATGTCTGGCAAAAAAAAGTAAATTTTAATGCAATCCGTTCTGAAACCAATCGGCAAATTACTCAAAATGCTGAACTGGCCGGGAAAATTACTTTTTTCCCACAATGAATGCCTGGCAAAAAATAGAAAATTTCAATGCAAGCCGTTCTGAAAGCAATCGGCAAATTACTCAAAATGCTTAACTCGCCGAGAAAATCACTTTTGTTCCACAATGAATGCCTGGCAAAAAATAGTTAATTGTGTTGCAAGCCGTTCTGAAACCAATCGGCAAATTACTCAAAATGCTTAACTCGCCGAGAAAATCACTTGTGTTCCACAATGAACGCCTGGCAAAAAATAGTTAATTGTGATGCAGGTCGTTCTGAAGTCAATCGGCAAATTACTGAAAATGCTTAACACGCCGAGAAAATCACATTTTTCCCTCAATAAATGTCTTGCAAAAAATAGTAAATTTTAATGCAAGCCGTTCTGAAACCAATCGGCAAATTGCTCAAAATGCTCAACTCGCCGAGAAAATCACTTTTGTTCCACAATGAATGCCTGGCAAAAAATAGTAAATTTTAATTCCAGCCGTTCTGAAACCAATCGGCAAATTACTCAAAATGCTTAACTCGCCGAAAAAATTACTTTTTTCCCACAATGAATGTCTGGCAAAAAATAGAAAATTTCAATGCAAGCAGTTCTGAAAGCAATCGGCAAATTAATCAAAATGCTTAACTCGCCTTGAAACTCACTTTTGTGCCACAATGAATGCCGGGCAAAAAATAGTTAATTGTGATGCAAGCCGTTCTGAAACCAATCGGCAAATTACTAAAAAATTTAACTCGCCGAGAAAATTACTTTTTTCCCACAATGAATGTCTGGCAAAAAATAGTAAATTTCAATGCAAGCCGTTCTGAAAGCAATCGGCAAATTACTCAAAATGCTTAACTCGCCGAGAAAATCACTTTTGTTGCACAATGAATGCCTGGCAAAAAATAGTAAATTCTGATGCAAGCCGTTCTGAAACCAATCGTCAAATTACTCAAAATGCTTAACTCGCCGAGAAAATCACTTTTGTTCCACAATGAATGTCTGGCAAAAAATAGTAAATTTTAATGCAAGCCGTTCTGAAACCAATCGGTAAATTACTAAAAATGCTTAACTCGCCGAGAAAATGACTTTTTTCCCACAATGAATGTCCGGCAAAAAATAGTTAATTGTGATGCAAGCCGTTCTGAAACCAATCGGCAAATTACTCAAAATGCTTAACTCGCCGAGAAAATCACTTGTGTTCCACAATGAACGCCTGGCAAAAAATAATTAATTGTGATGCAGGCCGTTCTGAAATCAATCGGCAAATTACTCAAAATGCTTACTCGCCGAGAAAATCACCTTTTTCCCACAATGAATGTCAGGCAAAAAATAGTAAATTTCAATGCAAGCCGTTCTGAAACCAATCGGCAAATTACTCAAAATGCTTAACTCGCCGAGAAAATCACTTTTGTTCCACAATGAATGTCTGGCAAATAATAGTAAATTACAATGCAAGCCGTTCTGAAAGCAATCGGCAAATTACTCAAAATACTTAACTCGCCGAGAAAATCACTTTTGTTCCACAATGAATGTCTGGCAAAAAATAGTAAATTTTAATGCAAGCTGTTCTGAAACTAATCGGTAAATTACTCAAAATGCTTAACTCGCCGAGCAAATCACTTTTTTCCCACAATGAATGTCTGGCAAAAAATAGTTAATTGTGTTGCAAGCCGTTCTGAAACCAATCCGCAAATTACTCAAAATGCTTAACCCACCGAGAAAATCACTTGTGTTCCACAATGAACGCCTGGCAAAAAAATAGTTAATTGTGATGCAGGTCGTTCTGAAACCAATCGGCAAATTACTCAAAATGCTTAACTCGCCGTGAAAATCACTTTTGTTCCACAATGAATGCCTGGCAAAAAATAGTTAATTGTGATGCAAGCCGTTCTGAAACCAATCCGCAAATTACTCAAAATGCTGAACTCGCCGAGAAAATTACTTTTTTCCCACAATGAATGTCTGGCAAAAAATAGAAAATTTCAATGCAAGCCGTTCTGAAAGCAATCGGCAAATTACTCAAAATGCTTAACTCGCCGAGAAAATCACTTTTGTTCCACAATGAATGCCTGGCAAAAAATAGTTAATTGTGTTGCAAGCCGTTCTGAAACCAATCGGCGAATTACTCAAAATGCTTAACGCGCCGAGAAAATCACTTGTGTTCCACAATGAATGCCTGGCAAAAAATAGTTAATTGTGATGCAAGCCGTTCTGAAACCAATCGGCAAATTACTCAAAATGCTTAACTCACGGAGAAAATCACTTTAGTTCCGCAATGAATGTCTGGCAAAAAATAGCAAATTTTAATGCAATCCGTTCTGAAACCAATCGGCAAATTACTCAAAATGCTTAACTCGCCGAGAAAATCACTTTTTTCCCACAAAGAATGTCTGGCATAAAATAGTAAATTTCAATGCAAGCCGTTCAGAAACCAATCGGCAAATTGCTCAAAATGCTTAACTCGCCGTGAAAATCACTTTTGTGCCACAATGAATGTTTGGCAAAAAATAGTAAATTTTAATTCCAGCCATTCTGAAACCAATCGGCAAATTACTCAAAATGCTTAACTCGCCGAGAAAATTACTTTTTTCCCACAATGAATGTCTGGCAAAAAATAGTTGATTGTCATGCAAGCCGTTCTGAAACCAATCCGCAAATTACTCAAAATGCTTAACTCGCCGAGAAAATTACTTTTTTCCCACAATGAATGTCTGGCAAAAAATAGAAAATTTCAATGCAAGCCGTTCTGAAAGCAATCGGCAAATTACTCAAAATGCTTAACTCGCCGAGAAAATCACTTTTGTTCCACAATGAATGCCTGGCAAAAAATAGTTAATTGTGTTGCAAGCCGTTCTGAAACCAATCGGCAAATTACTCAAAATGCTTAACTCGCCGTGAAAATCACTTGTGTTCCACAATGAACGCCTGGCAAAAAATAGTTAATTGTGATGCAGGTCGTTCTGAAACCAATCGGCAAATTACTCAAAATGCTTAACTCGCCGAGAAAATCACTTTTGTCCCACAATGAATGCCTGGCAAAAAATAGTTAATTGTGATGCAAGCCGTTCTGAAACCAATCGGCAAATTACTCAAAATGCTCAACTCGCCGAGAAAATCACTTTAGTTCCACAATGAATGTCTGGCAAAAAATAGTAAATTTTGATGCAATCCGTTCTGAAACCAATCGGCAAATTACTCAAAATGCTTAACTGGCCGAGAAAATCACTTTTGTTCCACAATGAATGCCTGGCAAAAAATAGTTAATTGTGATGCAAGACGTTCTGAAGTCAATCGGCAAATTACTGAAAATGCTTAACACGCCGAGAAAATCACCTTTTTCCCTCAATAAATGTCTTGCAAAAAATAGTAAATTTTAATGCAAGCCGTTCTGAAACCAATCGGCAAATTGCTCAAAATGCTCAACTCGCCGAGAAAATCACTTTTGTTCCACAATGAATGCCTGGCAAAAAATAGTAAATTTTAATTCCAGCCGTTCTGAAACCAATCGGCAAATTACTCAAAATGCTTAACTCGCCGAAAAAATTACTTTTTTCCCACAATGAATGTCTGGCAAAAAATAGAAAATTTCAATGCAAGCCGTTCTGAAATCAATCGGCAAATTAATCAAAATGCTTAACTCGCCTTGAAACTCACTTTTGTGCCACAATGAATGCCGGGCAAAAAATAGTTAATTGTGATGCAAGCCGTTCTGAAACCAATCGGCAAATTACTAAAAAATTTAACTCGCCGAGAAAATTACTTTTTTCCCACAATGAATGTCTGGCAAAAAATAGTAAATTTCAATGCAAGCCGTTCTGAAAGCAATCGGCAAATTACTCAAAATGCTTAACTCGCCGAGAAAATCACTTTTGTTGCACAATGAATGCCTGGCAAAAAATAGTAAATTCTGATGCAAGCCGTTCTGAAACTAATCGTCAAATTACTCAAAATGCTTAACTCGCCGAGAAAATCACTTTTGTTCCACAATGAATGTCTGGCAAAAAATAGTACATTTTAATGCAAGCCGTTCTGAAACCAATCGGTAAATTACTAAAAATGCTTAACTCGCCGAGAAAATGACTTTTTTCCCACAATGAATGTCCGGCAAAAAATAGTTAATTGTGATGCAAGCCGTTCGGAAACCAATCGGCAAATTACTCAAAATGCTTAACTCGCCGAGAAAATCACTTGTGTTCCACAATGAACGCCTGGCAAAAAATAATTAATTGTGATGCAGGCCGTTCTGAAATCAATCGGCAAATTACTCAAAATGCTTAACTCGCCGAGAAAATCACCTTTTTCCCACAATGAATGTCAGGCAAAAAATAGTAAATTTCAATGCAAGCCGTTCTGAAACCAATCGGCAAATTACTCAAAATGCTTAACTCGCCGAGAAAATCACTTTTGTTCCACAATGAATGTCTGGCAAATAATAGTAAATTACAATGCAAGCCGCTCTGAAAGCAATCGGCAAATTACTCAAAATACTTAACTCGCCGAGAAAAATACCTTTTGTTCCACAATGAATGTCTGGCAAAAAATAGTAAATTTTAATGCAAGCTGTTCTGAAACTAATCGGTAAATTACTCAAAATGCTTAACTCGCCGAGCAAATCACTTTTTTCCCACAATGAATGTCTGGCAAAAAATAGTTAATTGTGTTGCAAGCCGTTCTGAAACCAATCCGCAAATTACTCAAAATGCTTAACCCACCGAGAAAATCACTTGTGTTCCACAATGAACGCCTGGCAAAAAAATAGTTAATTGTGATGCAGGTCGTTCTGAAACCAATCGGCAAATTACTCAAAATGCTTAACTCGCCGTGAAAATCACTTTTGTTCCACAATGAATGCCTGGCAAAAAATAGTTAATTGTGATGCAAGCCGTTCTGAAACCAATCCGCAAATTACTCAAAATGCTGAACTCGCCGAGAAAATTACTTTTTTCCCACAATGAATGTCTGGCAAAAAATAGAAAATTTCAATGCAAGCCGTTCTGAAAGCAATCGGCAAATTACTCAAAATGCTTAACTCGCCGAGAAACTCACTTTTGTTCCACAATGAATGCCTGGCAAAAAATAGTTAATTGTGTTGCAAGCCGTTCTGAAACCAATCGGCGAATTACTCAAAATGCTTAACGCGCCGAGAAAATCACTTGTGTTCCACAATGAATGCCTGGCAAAAAATAGTTAATTGTGATGCAAGCCGTTCTGAAACCAATCGGCAAATTACTCAAAATGCTTAACTCACGGAGAAAATCACTTTAGTTCCGCAATGAATGTCTGGCAAAAAATAGCAAATTTTAATGCAATCCGTTCTGAAACCAATCGGCAAATTACTCAAAATGCTTTACTCGCCGAGAAAATCACTTTTGTTCCACAATGAATGCCTGGCAAAAAATAGTTAATTGTGTTGCAAGCCGTTCTGAAACCAATCGGCAAATTACTCAAAATGCTTAACTCGCCGAGAAAATCACTTGTGTTCCACAATGAACGCCTGGCAAAAAATAGTTAATTTTGATGCAAGCTGTTCTGAAACCAATCGGTAAATTACTCAAAATGCTTAACTCGCCGAGCAAATCACTTTTTTCCCACAAAGAATGTCTGGCATAAAATAGTAAATTTCAATGCAAGCCGTTCAGAAACCAATCGGCAAATTGCTCAAAATGCTTAACTCGCCGTGAAAATCACTTTTGTGCCACAATGAATGTTTGGCAAAAAATAGTAAATTTTAATTCCAGCCGTTCTGAAACCAATCGGCAAATTACTCAAAATGCTTAACTCGCCGAGAAAATTACTTTTTTCCCACAATGAATGTCTGGCAAAAAATAGTAAATTTTGATGCAAGCCGTTCTGAAACCAATCCGCAAATTACTCAAAATGCTTAACCCACCGAGAAAATCACTTGTGTTCCACAATGAACGCCTGGCAAAAAAATAGTTAATTGTGATGCAGGTCGTTCTGAAACCAATCGGCGAATTACTCAAAATGCTTTACGCGCCGAGAAAATCACTTGTGTTCCGCAATGAATGCCTGGCAAAAAATAGTTAATTGTGTTGCAAGCCGTTCTGAAACCAATCGACGAATTACTCAAAATGCTTAACGCGCCGAGAAAATCACTTGTGTTCCGCAATGAATGCCTGGCAAAAAATAGTTAATTGTGATGCAAGCCGTTCTGAAACCAATCGGCAAATTACTCAAAATATTTAACGCGCCGAGAAAATCACTTGTGTTCCACAATGAATGCCTGGCAAAAAATAGTTAATTGTGATGCAAGCCGTTCTGAAACCAATCGGCAAATTACTCAAAATGCTTAACTCGCCGAGAAAATCACTTTAGTTCCACAATGAATGTCTGGCAAAAAATAGTAAATTTTAATGCAATCCGTTCTGAAACCAATCGGCAAATTACTCAAAATGCTGAACTGGCCGGGAAAATTACTTTTTTCCCACAATGAATGCCTGGCAAAAAATAGAAAATTTCAATGCAAGCCGTTCTGAAAGCAATCGGCAAATTACTCAAAATGCTTAACTCGCCGAGAAAATCACTTTTGTTCCACAATGAATGCCTGGCAAAAAATAGTTAATTGTGTTGCAAGCCGTTCTGAAAGCAATCGGCAAATTACTCAAAATGCTTAACTCGCCGAGAAAATCACTTTTGTTCCACAATGAATGCCTGGCAAAAAATAGTTAATTGTGATGCAAGCCGTTCTGAAACCAATCGGCAAATTACTCAAAATGCTCAACTCGCCGAGAAAATCACTTTAGTTCCACAATGAATGTCTGGCAAAAAATAGTAAATTTTAATGCAATCCGTTCTGAAACCAATCGGCTAATTACTCAAAATGCTTAACTGGCCGAGAAAATCACTTTTGTTCCACAATGAATGCCTGGCAAAAAATAGTTAATTGTGATGCAAGACGTTCTGAAGCCAATCGGCAAATTACTGAAAATGCTTAACACACCGAGAAAATCACCTTTTTCCCTCAATGAATGTCTTGCAAAAAATAGTAAATTTTAATGCAAGCCGTTCTGAAACCAATCGGCAAATTGCTCAAAATGCTTAACTCGCCGAGCAAATCACTTTTTTCCCACAAAGAATGTCTGGCATAAAATAGTAAATTTCAATGAAAGCCGTTCAGAAACCAATCGGCAAATTGCTCAAAATGCTTAACTCGCCGTGAAAATCACTTTTGTGCCATAATGAATGTTTGGCAAAAAATAGTAAATTTTAATTCCAGCCGTTCTGAAACCAATCGGCAAATTACTCAAAATGCTTAACTCGCCGAGAAAATTACTTTTTTCCCACAATGAATGTCTGGCAAAAAATAGTAAATTTTGATGCAAGCCGTTCTGAAACCAATCCGCAAATTACTCAAAATGCTTAACCCACCGAGAAAATCACTTGTGTTCCACAATGAACGCCTGGCAAAAAAATAGTTAATTGTGATGCAGGTCGTTCTGAAACCAATCGGCAAATTACTCAAAATGCTTAACTCGCCGAGAAAATCACTTTTGTTCCACAATGAATGTCTGGCAAAAAATAGTAAATTTTAATGCAAGCCGTTCTGAAACCAATCGGTAAATTACTCAAAATGCTTACCTCGCCGAGAAAATCACTTTTTTCCCACAATGAGTTTCTGGCAAAAAATAGTTAATTACAATGCAAGCCGTTCTGAAAGCAATCGGCAAATTACTCAAAATGCTTAACTCGCCGAGAAAATCACTTTTGTTCCACAATGAATGCCTGGCAAAAAATAGTTAATTGTGATGCAAGCCGTTTTGAAACCAATCGGCAAATTACTCAAAATGCTTAACTCGCCGAGAAAATTACTTTTTTCCCACAATGAATGTCTGGCAAAAAATAGAAAATTTCAATGCAAGCCGTTCTGAAAGCAATCGGCAAATTACTCAAAATGCTTAACTCGCCGAGAAAATCACTTGTGTTCCACAATGAACGCCTGGCAAAAAATAGTTAATTGTGATGCAGGTCGTTCTGAAACCAATCGGCAAATTACTCAAAATGCTTAACTCGCCGAGAAAATCACTTTTGTTCCACAATGAATGCCTGGCAAAAAATAGTTAATTGTGATGCAAGCCGTTCTGAAACCAATCGGCAAATTACTCAAAATGCTCAACTCGCCGAGAAAATCACATTAGTTCCACAATGAATGTCTGGCAAAAAATAGTAAATTTTAATGCAATCCGTTCTGAAACCAATCGACAATTACTCAAAATGATTCACTGGCCGAGAAAATCACTTTTGTTCCACAATGAATGCCTGGCAAAAAATAGTTAATTGTGATGCAAGACGTTCTGAAGTCAATCGGCAAATTACTGAAAATGCTTAACACGCCGAGAAAATCACCTTTTTCCCTCAATGAATGTCTTGCAAAAAATAGTAAATTTTAATGCAAGCCGTTCTGAAACCTATCGGCAAATTGCTCAAAATGCTTAACTCGCCGAGAAAATCACTTTTCTTCCACAATGAATGTCTGGCAAAAAATAGTAAATTACAATGAAAGCCGTTCTGAAAGCAATCGGCAAATTACTCAAAATGCTTAACTCGCCGAGAAAATCACTTTTGTGCCACAATGAATGTTTGGCAAAAAATAGTAAATTTTAATTCCAGCCGTTCTGAAACCAATCGGCAAATTACTCAAAATGCTTAACTCGCCGAGAAAATTACTTTTTTCCCACAATGAATGTCTTGCAAAAAATAGTAAATTTTGATGCAAGCCGTTCTGAAACCAATCGGCAAATTACTCAAAATGCTTAACTCGCCGAGAAAATCACTTGTGTTCCACAATGAACACCTGGCAAAAAAATTGTTAATTGTGATGCAGGTCGTTCTGAAACCAATCGGCAAATTACTCAAAATGCTTAATGCGCCGAGAAAATCACGTGTGTTCCACAATGAATGCCTGGCAAAAAATAGTTAATTGTGATGCAAGCCGTTCTGAAACCAATCGGCAAATTACTCAAAATGCTTAACTCGCCGAGAAAATCACTTTAGTTCCACAATGAATGTCTGGCAAAAAATAGTAAATTTTAATGCAATCCGTTCTGAAACCAATCGGCAAATTACTCAAAATGCTGAACTGGCCGGGAAAATTACTTTTTTCCCACAATGAATGCCTGGCAAAAAATAGAAAATTTCAATGCAACCCGTTCTGAAAGCAATCGGCAAATTACTCAAAATGCTTAACTCGCCGAGAAAATCACTTTTGTTCCACAATGAATGCCTGGCAAAAAATAGTTAATTGTGTTGCAAGCCGTTCTGAAACCAATCGGCAAATTACTCAAAATGCTTAACTCGCCGAGAAAATCACTTGTGTTCCACAATGAACGCCTGGCAAAAAATAGTTAATTGTGATGCAGGTCGTTCTGAAACCAATCGGCAAATTGCTCAAAATGCTTAACTCGCCGTGAAAATCACTTTTGTGCCACAATGAATGTTTGGCAAAAAATAGTAAATTTTAATTCCAGCCATTCTGAAACCAATCGGCAAATTACTCAAAATGCTTAACTCGCCGAGAAAATTACTTTTTTCCCACAATGAATGTCTGGCAAAAAATAGTTGATTGTCATGCAAGCCGTTCTGAAACCAATCCGCAAATTACTCAAAATGCTTAACTCGCCGAGAAAATTACTTTTTTCCCACAATGAATGTCTGGCAAAAAATAGAAAATTTCAATGCAAGCCGTTCTGAAAGCAATCGGCAAATTACTCAAAATGCTTAACTCGCCGAGAAAATCACTTTTGTTCCACAATGAATGCCTGGCAAAAAATAGTTAATTGTGTTGCAAGCCGTTCTGAAACCAATCGGCGAATTACTCAAAATGCTTAACGCGCCGAGAAAATCACTTGTGTTCCACAATGAATGCCTGGCAAAAAATAGTTAATTGTGATGCAAGCCGTTCTGAAACCAATCGGCAAATTACTCAAAATGCTTAACTCGCCGAGAAAATCACTTTAGTTCCACAATGAATGTCTGGCAAAAAATAGTAAATTTTAATGCAATCCGTTCTGAAACCAATCGGCAAATTACTCAAAATGCTGAACTGGCCGGGAAAATTACTTTTTTCCCACAATGAATGCCTGGCAAAAAATAGAAAATTTCAATGCAAGCCGTTCTGAAAGCAATCGGCAAATTACTCAAAATGCTTAACTCGCCGAGAAAATCACTTTTGTTCCACAATGAATGCCTGGCAAAAAATAGTTAATTGTGTTGCAAGCCGTTCTGAAACCAATCGGCAAATTACTCAAAATGCTTAACTCGCCGAGAAAATCACTTGTGTTCCACAATGAACGCCTGGCAAAAAATAGTTAATTGTGATGCAGGTCGTTCTGAAACCAATCGGCAAATTACTCAAAATGCTTAACTCGCCGAGAAAATCACTTTTGTTCCACAATGAATGTCTGGCAAAAAATAGTAAATTTTGATGCAAGCTGTTCTGAAACCAATCGGTAAATTACTCAAAATGCTTAACTCGCCGAGCAAATCACTTTTTTCCCACAAAGAATGTCTGGCATAAAATAGTAAATTTCAATGCAAGCCGTTCAGAAACCAATCGGCAAATTGCTCAAAATGCTTAACTCGCCGTGAAAATCACTTTTGTGCCACAATGAATGTTTGGCAAAAAATAGTAAATTTTAATTCCAGCCATTCTGAAACCAATCGGCAAATTACTCAAAATGCTTAACTCGCCGAGAAAATTACTTTTTTCCCACAATGAATGTCTGGCAAAAAATAGTTGATTGTCATGCAAGCCGTTCTGAAACCAATCCGCAAATTACTCAAAATGCTTAACTCGCCGAGAAAATTACTTTTTTCCCACAATGAATGTCTGGCAAAAAATAGAAAATTTCAATGCAAGCCGTTCTGAAAGCAATCGGCAAATTACTCAAAATGCTTAACTCGCCGAGAAAATCACTTTTGTTCCACAATGAATGCCTGGCAAAAAATAGTTATTTGTGTTGCAAGCCGTTCTGAAACCAATCGGCGAATTACTCAAAATGCTTAACGCGCCGAGAAAATCACTTGTGTTCCACAATGAATGCCTGGCAAAAAATAGTTAATTGTGATGCAAGCCGTTCTGAAACCAATCGGCAAATTACTCAAAATGCTTAACTCGCCGAGAAAATCACTTTAGTTCCACAATGAATGTCTGGCAAAAAATAGTAAATTTTAATGCAATCCGTTCTGAAACCAATCGGCAAATTACTCAAAATGCTGAACTGGCCGGGAAAATTACTTTTTTCCCACAATGAATGCCTGGCAAAAAATAGAAAATTTCAATGCAAGCCGTTCTGAAAGAAATCGGCAAATTACTCAAAATGCTTAACTCGCCGAGAAAATCACTTTTGTGCCACAATGAATGTTTGGCAAAAAATAGTAAATTTTAATTCCAGCCATTCTGAAACCAATCGGTAAATTACTCAAAATGCTTACCTCGCCGAGAAAATCACTTTTTTCCCACAATGAGTTTCTGGCAAAAAATAGTTAATTACAATGCAAGCCGTTCTGAAACCAATCGGCGAATTACTCAAAATGCTTAACTCGCCGAGAAAATCACTTTTGTTCCACAATGAATGCCTGGCAAAAAATAGTTAATTGTGTTGCAAGCCGTTCTGAAACCAATCGGCAAATTACTCAAAATGCTTAACTCGCCGAGAAAATCACTTGTGTTCCACAATGAACGCCTGGCAAAAAATAGTTAATTGTGATGCAGGTCGTTCTGAAACCAATCGGCAAATTACTCAAAATGCTTAACTCGCCGAGAAAATCACTTTTGTTCCACAATGAATGTCTGGCAAAAAATAGTAAATTTTGATGCAAGCTGTTCTGAAACCAATCGGTAAATTACTCAAAATGCTTAACTCGCCGAGCAAATCACTTTTTTCCCACAAAGAATGTCTGGCATAAAATAGTAAATTTCAATGCAAGCCGTTCAGAAACCAATCGGCAAATTGCTCAAAATGCTTAACTCGCCGTGAAAATCACTTTTGTGCCACAATGAATGTTTGGCAAAAAATAGTAAATTTTAATTCCAGCCATTCTGAAACCAATCGGCAAATTACTCAAAATGCTTAACTCGCCGAGAAAATTACTTTTTTCCCACAATGAATGTCTGGCAAAAAATAGTTGATTGTCATGCAAGCCGTTCTGAAACCAATCCGCAAATTACTCAAAATGCTTAACTCGCCGAGAAAATTACTTTTTTCCCACAATGAATGTCTGGCAAAAAATAGAAAATTTCAATGCAAGCCGTTCTGAAAGCAATCGGCAAATTACTCAAAATGCTTAACTCGCCGAGAAAATCACTTTTGTTCCACAATGAATGCCTGGCAAAAAATAGTTAATTGTGTTGCAAGCCGTTCTGAAACCAATCGGCGAATTACTCAAAATGCTTAACGCGCCGAGAAAATCACTTGTGTTCCACAATGAATGCCTGGCAAAAAATAGTTAATTGTGATGCAAGCCGTTCTGAAACCAATCGGCAAATTACTCAAAATGCTTAACTCGCCGAGAAAATCACTTTAGTTCCACAATGAATGTCTGGCAAAAAATAGTAAATTTTAATGCAATCCGTTCTGAAACCAATCGGCAAATTACTCAAAATGCTGAACTGGCCGAGAAAATTACTTTTTTCCCACAATGAATGTCTGGCAAAAAATAGAAAATTTCAATGCAAGCCGTTCTGAAAGCAATCGGCAAATTACTCAAAATGCTTAACTCGCCGAGAAAATCACTTTTGTTCCACAATGAATGCCTGGCAAAAAATAGTTAATTGTGTTGCAAGCCGTTCTGAAACCAATCGGCAAATTACTCAAAATGCTTAACTCGCCGAGAAAATCACTTGTGTTCCACAATGAACGCCTGGCAAAAAATAGTTAATTGTGATGCAGGTCATTCTGAAACCAATCGGCAAATTACTCAAAATGCTTAACTCGCCGAGAAAATCACTTTTGTCCCACAATGAATGCCTGGCAAAAAATAGTTAATTGTGATGCAAGCCGTTCTGAAACCAATCGGCAAATTACTCAAAATGCTCAACTCGCCGAGAAAATCACTTTAGTTCCACAATGAATGTCTGGCAAAAAATAATAAATTTTAATGCAATCCGTTCTGAAACCAATCGGCAAATTACTCAAAATGCTGAACTGGCCGGGAAAATTACTTTTTTCCCACAATGAATGCCTGGCAAAAAATAGAAAATTTCAATGCAAGCCGTTCTGAAAGCAATCGGCAAATTACTCAAAATGCTTAACTCGCCGAGAAAATCACTTTTGTTCCACAATGAATGCCTGGCAAAAAATAGTTAATTGTGTTGCAAGCCGTTCTGAAACCAATCGGCAAATTACTCAAAATGCTTAACTCGCCGAGAAAATCACTTGTGTTCCACAATGAACGCCTGGCAAAAAATAGTTAATTGTGATGCAGGTCGTTCTGAAACCAATCGGCAAATTACTCAAAATGCTTAACTCGCCGAGAAAATCACTTTTGTTCCACAATGAATGTCTGGCAAAAAATAGTAAATTTTGATGCAAGCTGTTCTGAAACCAATCGGTAAATTACTCAAAATGCTTAACTCGCCGAGCAAATCACTTTTTTCCCACAAAGAATGTCTGGCATAAAATAGTAAATTTCAATGCAAGCCGTTCAGAAACCAATCGGCAAATTGCTCAAAATGCTTAACTCGCCGTGAAAATCACTTTTGTGCCACAATGAATGTTTGGCAAAAAATAGTAAATTTTAATTCCAGCCATTCTGAAACCAATCGGCAAATTACTCAAAATGCTTAACTCGCCGAGAAAATTACTTTTTTCCCACAATGAATGTCTGGCAAAAAATAGTTGATTGTCATGCAAGCCGTTCTGAAACCAATCCGCAAATTACTCAAAATGCTTAACTCGCCGAGAAAATCACTTTTGTTCCACAATGAATGCCTGGCAAAAAATAGTTAATTGTGTTGCAAGCCGTTCTGAAACCAATCGGCGAATTACTCAAAATGCTTAACGCGCCGAGAAAATCACTTGTGTTCCACAATGAATGCCTGGCAAAAAATAGTTAATTGTGATGCAAGCCGTTCTGAAACCAATCGGCAAATTACTCAAAATGCTTAACTCGCCGAGAAAATCACTTTAGTTCCACAATGAATGTCTGGCAAAAAATAGTAAATTTTAATGCAATCCGTTCTGAAACCAATCGGCAAATTACTCAAAATGCTGAACTGGCCGAGAAAATTACTTTTTTCCCACAATGAATGTCTGGCAAAAAATAGAAAATTTCAATGCAAGCCGTTCTGAAAGCAATCGGCAAATTACTCAAAATGCTTAACTCGCCGAGAAAATCACTTTTGTTCCACAATGAATGCCTGGCAAAAAATAGTTAATTGTGTTGCAAGCCGTTCTGAAACCAATCGGCAAATTACTCAAAATGCTTAACTCGCCGAGAAAATCACTTTTGTCCCACAATGAATGCCTGGCAAAAAATAGTTAATTGTGATGCAAGCCGTTCTGAAACCAATCGGCAAATTACTCAAAATGCTCAACTCGCCGAGAAAATCACTTTTGTTCCACAATGAATGCCTGGCAAAAAATAGTAAATTTTAATTCCAGCCGTTCTGAAACCAATCGGCAAATTACTCAAAATGCTTAACTCGCCGAAAAAATTACTTTTTTCCCACAATGAATGTCTGGCAAAAAATAGAAAATTTCAATGCAAGCCGTTCTGAAAGCAATCGGCAAATTAATCAAAATGCTTAACTCGCCTTGAAACTCACTTTTGTGCCACAATGAATGCCGGGCAAAAAATAGTTAATTGTGATGCAAGCCGTTCTGAAACCAATCGGCAAATTACTCAAAATGCTTAACTCGCCGAGAAAATCACTTTTGTTGCACAATGAATGCCTGGCAAAAAATAGTAAATTCTGATGCAAGCCGTTCTGAAACCAATCGTGAAATTACTCAAAATGCTTAAGTCGCCGAGAAAATCACTTTTGTTCCACAATGAATGTCTGGCAAAAAATAGTAAATTTTAATGCAAGCCGTTCTGAAATCAATCGGTAAATTACTAAAAATGCTTAACTCGCCGAGAAAATGACTTTTTTCCCACAATGAATGTCCGGCAAAAAATAGTTAATTGTGATGCAAGCCGTTCTGAAACCAATCGGCAAATTACTCAAAATGCTTAACTCGCCGAGAAAATCACTTGTGTTCCACAATGAACGCCTGGCAAAAAATAATTAATTGTGATGCAGGCCGTTCTGAAATCAATCGGCAAATTACTCAAAATGCTTAACTCGCCGAGAAAATCACCTTTTTCCCACAATGAATGTCAGGCAAAAAATAGTAAATTTCAATGCAAGCCGTTCTTAAACCAATCGGCAAATTACTCAAAATGCTTAACTCGCCGAGAAAATCACTTTTGTTCCACAATGAATGTCTGGCAAATAATAGTAAATTACAATGCAAGCCGTTCTGAAAGCAATCGGCAAATTACTCAAAATACTTAACTCGCCGAGAAAATCACTTTTGTTCCACAATGAATGCCTGGCAAAAAATAGTAAATTTTAATTCCAGCCGTTCTGAAACCAATCGGCAAATTACTCAAAATGCTTAACTCGCCGAAAAAATTACTTTTTTCCCACAATGAATGTCTGGCAAAAAATAGAAAATTTCAATGCAAGCCGTTCTGAAAGCAATCGGCAAATTAATCAAAATGCTTAACTCGCCTTGAAACTCACTTTTGTGCCACAATGAATGCCGGGCAAAAAATAGTTAATTGTGATGCAAGCCGTTCTGAAACCAATCGGCAAATTACTCAAAATGCTTAACTCGCCGAGAAAATCACTTTTGTTGCACAATGAATGCCTGGCAAAAAATAGTAAATTCTGATGCAAGCCGTTCTGAAACCAATCGTGAAATTACTCAAAATGCTTAACTCGCCGAGAAAATCACTTTTGTTCCACAATGAATGTCTGGCAAAAAATAGTAAATTTTAATGCAAGCCGTTCTGAAACCAATCGGTAAATTACTAAAAATGCTTAACTCGCCGAGAAAATGACTTTTTTCCCACAATGAATGTCCGGCAAAAAATAGTTAATTGTGATGCAAGCCGTTCTGAAACCAATCGGCAAATTACTCAAAATGCTTAACTCGCCGAGAAAATCACTTGTGTTCCACAATGAACGCCTGGCAAAAAATAATTAATTGTGATGCAGGCCGTTCTGAAATCAATCGGCAAATTACTCAAAATGCTTAACTCGCCGAGAAAATCACCTTTTTCCCACAATGAATGTCAGGCAAAAAATAGTAAATTTCAATGCAAGCCGTTCTGAAACCAATCGGCAAATTACTCAAAATGCTTAACTCGCCGAGAAAATCACTTTTGTTCCACAATGAATGTCTGGCAAATAATAGTAAATTACAATGCAAGCCGTTCTGAAAGCAATCGGCAAATTACTCAAAATACTTAACTCGCCGAGAAAATCACTTTTGTTCCACAATGAATGTCTGGCAAAAAATAGTAAATTTTAATGCAAGCTGTTCTGAAACTAATCGGTAAATTACTCAAAATGCTTAACTCGCCGAGCAAATCACTTTTTTCCCACAATGAATGTCTGGCAAAAAATAGTTAATTGTGTTGCAAGCCGTTCTGAAACCAATCCGCAAATTACTCAAAATGCTTAACCCACCGAGAAAATCACTTGTGTTCCACAATGAACGCCTGGCAAAAAAATAGTTAATTGTGATGCAGGTCGTTCTGAAACCAATCGGCAAATTACTCAAAATGCTTAACTCGCCGAGAAAATCACTTTTGTTCCACAATGAATGTCTGGCAAAAAATAGTAAATTTTAATGCAAGCCGTTCTGAAACCAATCGGCAAATTGCTCAAAATGCTTAAATCGCCGAGAAAATTACTTTTGTTCCACAATGAATGTCTGGCAAATAATAGTAAATTACAATGCAAGCCGTTCTGAAAGCAATCGGCAAATTACTCAAAATGCTTAACTCGCCGAGAAAATCACTTTTGTTCCACAATGAATGTCTGGCAAAAAATAGTAAATTTTAATGCATGCCGTTCAGAAACCAAGCGGCAAATTACTCAAAATGCTTAACTCGCCGAGAAAATCACTTTTGTTCCACAATGAATGTCTAGCAAAAAATAGTAAATTTTAATGCAAGCTGTTCTGAAACTAATCGGTAAATTACTCAAAATGCTTAACTCGCCAAGTAAATCACTTTTTTCCCACAATGAATGTCTGGCAAAAAATAGTTAATTGTGTTGCAAGCCGTTCTGAAACCAATCCGCAAATTACTCAAAATGCTTAACCCACCGAGAAAATCACTTGTGTTCCACAATGAACGCCTGGCAAAAAAATAGTTAATTGTGATGCAGGTCGTTCTGAAACCAATCGGCAAATTACTCAAAATGCTTAACTCGCCGAGAAAATCACTTTTGTTCCACAATGAATGTCTGGCAAAAAATATTAAATTTTAATGCAAGCCGTTCTGAAACCAATCGGTAAATTACTCAAAATGCTTACCTCGCCGAGAAAATCACTTTTTTCCCACAATGAGTGTCTGGCAAAAAATAGTTAATTACAATGCAAGCTGTTCTGAAAGCAATCGGCAAATTACTCAAAATGCTTAACTCGCCGAGAAAATCACTTTTGTTCCACAATGAATGCCTGGCAAAAAATAGTTAATTGTGATGCAAGCCGTTCTGAAACCAATCGGCAAATTACTCAAAATGCTTAACTCGCCGAGAAAATTACTTTTTTCCCACAATGAATGTCTGGCAAAAAATAGAAAATTTCAATGCAAGCCGTTCTGAAAGCAATCGGCAAATTACTCAAAATGCTTAACTCGCCGAGAAAATCACTTCTGTTCCACAATGAATGCCTGGCAAAAAATAGTTAATTGTGTTGCAAGCAGTTCTGAAACCAATCGGCGAATTACTCAAAATGCTTAACGCGCCGAGAAAATCACTTGTGTTCCGCAATGAATGCCTGGCAAAAAATAGTTAATTGTGATGCAAGCCGTTCTGAAACCAATCGGCAAATTACTCAAAATGCTTAACTCGCCGAGAAAATCACTTTTGTTCCACATTGAATGTCTGGCAAAAAAATAGTAAATTACAATGAAAGCCGTTCTGAAAGCAATCGGCAAATTACTCAAAATGCTTAACTCGTCGAGAAAATCACTTTTGTTCCACAATGAATGTCTGGCAAAAAATATTAAATTTTAATGCAAGCCGTTCTGAAACCAATCGGTAAATTACTCAAAATGCTTTCCTCGCCGAGAAAATCACTTTTTTCCCACAATGAGTGTCTGGCAAAAAATAGTTAATTACAATGCAAGCTGTTCTGAAAGCAATCGGCAAATTACTCAAAATGCTTAACTCGCCGAGAAAATCACTTTTGTTCCACAATGAATGCCTGGCAAAAAATAGTTAATTGTGATGCAAGCCGTTCTGAAACCAATCGGCAAATTACTCAAAATGCTTAACTCGCCGAGAAAATTACTTTTTTCCCACAATGAATGTCTGGCAAAAAATAGAAAATTTCAATGCAAGCCGTTCTGAAAGCAATCGGCAAATTACTCAAAATGCTTTACTCGCCGAGAAAATCACTTCTGTTCCACAATGAATGCCTGGCAAAAAATAGTTAATTGTGTTGCAAGCAGTTCTGAAACCAATCGGCGAATTACTCAAAATGCTTAACGCGCCGAGAAAATCACTTGTGTTCCGCAATGAATGCCTGGCAAAAAATAGTTAATTGTGATGCAAGCCGTTCTGAAACCAATCGGCAAATTACTCAAAATGCTTAACTCGCCGAGAAAATCACTTTTGTTCCACAATGAATGTCTGGCAAAAAAATAGTAAATTACAATGAAAGCCGTTCTGAAAGCAATCGGCAAATTACTAAAAATGCTTAACTCGCCGAGAAAATCACTTTTGTTCCACAATGAATGCCTGGCAAAAAATAGTTAATTGTGATGCAAGCCGTTCTGAAACCAATCGGCAAATTACTCAAAATGCTTAACTCGCCGAGAAAATTACTTTTTTCCCACAATGAATGTCTGGCAAAAAATAGAAAATTTCAATGCAAGCCGTTCTGAAAGCAATCGGCAAATTACTCAAAATGCTTAACTCGCCGAGAAAATCACTTCTGTTCCACAATGAATGCCTGGCAAAAAATAGTTAATTGTGTTGCAAGCAGTTCTGAAACCAATCGGCGAATTACTCAAAATGCTTAACGCGCCGAGAAAATCACTTGTGTTCCGCAATGAATGCCTGGCAAAAAATAGTTAATTGTGATGCAAGCCGTTCTGAAACCAATCGGCAAATTACTCAAAATGCTTAACTCGCCGAGAAAATCACTTTTGTTCCACAATGAATGTCTGGCAAAAAAATAGTAAATTACAATGAAAGTCGTTCTGAAAGCAATCGGCAAATTACTCAAAATGCTTAACTCGCCGAGAAAATCACTTTTGTTCCACAATGAATGTCTGGCAAAAAATATTAAATTTTAATGCAAGCCGTTCTGAAACCAATCGGTAAATTACTCAAAATGCTTTCCTCGCCGAGAAAATCACTTTTTTCCCACAATGAGTGTCTGGCAAAAAATAGTTAATTACAATGCAAGCTGTTCTGAAAGCAATCGGCAAATTACTCAAAATGCTTAACTCGCCGAGAAAATCACTTTTGTTCCACAATGAATGCCTGGCAAAAAATAGTTAATTGTGATGCAAGCCGTTCTGAAACCAATCGGCAAATTACTCAAAATGCTTAACTCGCCGAGAAAATTACTTTTTTCCCACAATGAATGTCTGGCAAAAAATAGAAAATTTCAATGCAAGCCGTTCTGAAAGCAATCGGCAAATTACTCAAAATGCTTTACTCGCCGAGAAAATCACTTCTGTTCCACAATGAATGCCTGGCAAAAAATAGTTAATTGTGTTGCAAGCAGTTCTGAAACCAATCGGCGAATTACTCAAAATGCTTAACGCGCCGAGAAAATCACTTGTGTTCCGCAATGAATGCCTGGCAAAAAATAGTTAATTGTGATGCAAGCCGTTCTGAAACCAATCGGCAAATTACTCAAAATGCTTAACTCGCCGAGAAAATCACTTTTGTTCCACAATGAATGTCTGGCAAAAAAATAGTAAATTACAATGAAAGCCGTTCTGAAAGCAATCGGCAAATTACTCAAAATGCTTTACTCGCCGAGAAAATCACTTCTGTTCCACAATGAATGCCTGGCAAAAAATAGTTAATTGTGTTGCAAGCAGTTCTGAAACCAATCGGCGAATTACTCAAAATGCTTAACGCGCCGAGAAAATCACTTGTGTTCCGCAATGAATGCCTGGCAAAAAATAGTTAATTGTGATGCAAGCCGTTCTGAAACCAATCGGCAAATTACTCAAAATGCTTAACTCGCCGAGAAAATCACTTTTGTTCCACAATGAATGTCTGGCAAAAAAATAGTAAATTACAATGAAAGCCGTTCTGAAAGCAATCGGCAAATTACTCAAAATGCTTAACTCGCCGAGAAAATCACTTTTGTTCCACAATGAATGTCTGGCAAAAAATAGTAAATTTTGATGCAAGCTGTTCTGAAACCAATCGGTAAATTACTCAAAATGCTTAACTCGCCGAGCAAATCACTTTTTTCCCACAAAGAATGTCTGGCATAAAATAGTAAATTTCAATGCAAGCCGTTCAGAAACCAATCGGCAAATTGCTCAAAATGCTTAACTCGCCGTGAAAATCACTTTTGTGCCATAATGAATGTTTGGCAAAAAATAGTAAATTTTAATTCCAGCCGTTCTGAAACCAATCGGCAAATTACTCAAAATGCTTAACTCGCCGAGAAAATTACTTTTTTCCCACAATGAATGTCTGGCAAAAAATAGTAAATTTTGATGCAAGCCGTTCTGAAACCAATCCGCAAATTACTCAAAATGCTTAACCCACCGAGAAAATCACTTGTGTTCCACAATGAACGCCTGGCAAAAAAATAGTTAATTGTGATGCAGGTCGTTCTGAAACCAATCGGCAAATTACTCAAAATGCTTAACTCGCCGAGAAAATCACTTTTATTCCACAATGAATGTCTGGCAAAAAATAGTAAATTTTAATGCAAGCCGTTCTGAAACCAATCGGTAAATTACTCAAAATGCTTAACTCGCCGAGAAAATCACTTTTGTTCCACAATGAATGCCTGGCAAAAAATAGTTAATTGTGATGCAAGCCGTTTTGAAACCAATCGGCAAATTACTCAAAATGCTTAACTCGCCGAGAAAATTACTTTTTTCCCACAATGAATGTCTGGCAAAAAATAGAAAATTTCAATGCAAGCCGTTCTGAAAGCAATCGGCAAATTACTCAAAATGCTTAACTCGCCGAGAAAATCACTTGTGTTCCACAATGAACGCCTGGCAAAAAATAGTTAATTGTGATGCAGGTCGTTCTGAAACCAATCGGCAAATTACTCAAAATGCTTAACTCGCCGAGAAAATCACTTTTGTTCCACAATGAATGCCTGGCAAAAAATAGTTAATTGTGATGCAAGCCGTTCTGAAACCAATCGGCAAATTACTCAAAATGCTCAACTCGCCGAGAAAATCACTTTAGTTCCACAATGAATGTCTGGCAAAAAATAGTAAATTTTAATGCAATCCGTTCTGAAACCAATCGACAAATTACTCAAAATGCTTAACTGGCCGAGAAAATCACTTTTGTTCCACAATGAATGCCTGGCAAAAAATAGTTAATTGTGATGCAAGACGTTCTGAAGTCAATCGGCAAATTACTGAAAATGCTGAACACGCCGAGAAAATCACCTTTTTCCCTCAATGAATGTCTTGCAAAAAATAGTAAATTTTAATGCAAGCCGTTCTGAAACCTATCGGCAAATTGCTCAAAATGCTTAACTCGCCGAGAAAATCACTTTTCTTCCACAATGAATGTTTGGCAAAAAATAGTAAATTACAATGAAAGCCGTTCTGAAAGCAATCGGCAAATTACTCAAAATGCTTAACTCGACGAGAAAATCACTTTTGTTCCACAAAGAATGTCTGGCAAAAAATAGTAAATTTTGATGCAAGCTGTTCTGAATCCAATCGGTAAATTACTCAAAATACTCGCCGAGCATATCACTTTTTTCCCACAAAGAATGTCTGGCATAAAATAGGAAATTTCAATGCAAGCCGTTCAGAAACCAATCGGCAAATTGCTCAAAATGCTTAACTCGCCGAGAAAATCACTTTTGTGCCACAATGAATGTTTGGCAAAAAATAGTAAATTTTAATTCCAGCCGTTCTGAAACCAATCCGCAAATTACTCAAAATGCTTAACCCACCGAGAAAATCACTTGTGTTCCACAATGAACGCCTGGCAAAAAAATAGTTAATTGTGATGCAGGTCGTTCTGAAACCAATCGGCAAATTACTCAAAATGCTTAACTCGCCGAGAAAATCACTTTTATTCCACAATGAATGTCTGGCAAAAAATAGTAAATTTTAATGCAAGCCGTTCTGAAACCAATCGGTAAATTACTCAAAATGCTTACCTCGCCGAGAAAATCACTTTTTTCCCACAATGAGTTTCTGGCAAAAAATAGTTAATTACAATGCAAGCCGTTCTGAAAGCAATCGGCAAATTACTCAAAATGCTTAACTCGCCGAGAAAATCACTTTTGTTCCACAATGAATGCCTGGCAAAAAATAGTTAATTGTGATGCAAGCCGTTTTGAAACCAATCGGCAAATTACTCAAAATGCTTAACTCGCCGAGAAAATTACTTTTTTCCCACAATGAATGTCTGGCAAAAAATAGAAAATGTCAATGCAAGCCGTTCTGAAAGCAATCGGCAAATTACTCAAAATGCTTAACTCGCCGAGAAAATCACTTGTGTTCCACAATGAACGCCTGGCAAAAAATAGTTAATTGTGATGCAGGTCGTTCTGAAACCAATCGGCAAATTACTCAAAATGCTTAACTCGCCGAGAAAATCACTTTTGTTCCACAATGAATGCCTGGCAAAAAATAGTTAATTGTGATGCAAGCCGTTCTGAAACCAATCGGCAAATTACTCAAAATGCTCAACTCGCCGAGAAAATCACTTTAGTTCCACAATGAATGTCTGGCAAAAAATAGTAAATTTTAATGCAATCCGTTCTGAAACCAATCGACAAATTACTCAAAATGCTTAACTGGCCGAGAAAATCACTTTTGTTCCACAATGAATGCCTGGCAAAAAATAGTTAATTGTGATGCAAGACGTTCTGCAGTCAATCGGCAAATTACTGAAAATGCTGAACACGCCGAGAAAATCACCTTTTTCCCTCAATGAATGTCTTGCAAAAAATAGTAAATTTTAATGCAAGCCGTTCTGAAACCTATCGCAAATTGCTCAAAATGCTTAACTCGCCGAGAAAATCACTTTTCTTCCACAATGAATGTTTGGCAAAAAATAGTAAATTACAATGAAAGCCGTTCTGAAAGCAATCGGCAAATTACTCAATATGCTTAACTCGACGAGAAAATCACTTTTGTTCCACAAAGAATGTCTGGCAAAAAATAGTAAATTTTGATGCAAGCTGTTCTGAATCCAATCGGTAAATTACTCAAAATGCTTAACTCGCCGAGCATATCACTTTTTTCCCACAAAGAATGTCTGGCATAAAATAGGAAATTTCAATGCAAGCCGTTCAGAAACCAATCGGCAAATTGCTCAAAATGCTTAACTCGCCGAGAAAATTACTTTTTTCCCACAATGAATGTCTGGCAAAAAATAGTAAATTTTGATGCAAGCCGTTCTGAAACCAATCGGCAAATTACTCAAAATGCTTAACTCGCCGTGAAAATCACTTTTGTTCCACAATGAATGCCTGGCAAAAAATAGTTAATTGTGATGCAAGCCGTTCTGAAACCAATCCGCAAATTACTCAAAATGCTTAACTCGCCGAGAAAATTACTTTTTTCCCACAATGAATGTCTGGCAAAAAATAGAAAATTTCAATGCAAGCCGTTCTGAAAGCAATCGGCAAATTACTCAAAATGCTTAACTCGCCGAGAAAATCACTTTTGTTCCACAATGAATGCCTGGCAAAAAATAGTTAATTGTGTTGCAAGCCGTTCTGAAACCAATCGGCGAATTACTCAAAATGCTTAACGCGCCGAGAAACTCACTTGTGTTCCACAATGAATGCCTGGCAAAAAATAGTTAATTGTGATGCAAGCCGTTCTGAAACCAATCGGCAAATTACTCAAAATGCTTAACTCGCCGAGAAAATCACTTTAGTTCCACAATGAATGTCTGGCAAAAAATAGTAAATTTTAATGCATTCCGTTCTGAAACCAATCGGCAAATTACTCAAAATGCTGAACTGGCCGAGAAAATTACTTTTTTTCCCACAATGAATGCCTGGCAAAAAATAGAAAATTTCAATGCAAGCCGTTCTGAAAGCAATCGGCAAATTACTCAAAATGCTTAACTCGCCGAGAAAATCACTTTTGTTCCACAATGAATGCCTGGCAAAAAATAGTTAATTGTGATGCAAGCCGTTCTGAAACCAATCGGCAAATTACTCAAAATGCTTAACTCGCCGAGAAAATTACTTTTTTCCCACAATGAATGTCTGGCAAAAAATAGGAAATTTCAATGCAAGCCGTTCTGAAAGCAATCGGCAAATTACTCAAAATGCTTAACTCGCCGAGAAAATCACTTCTGTTCCACAATGAATGCCTGGCAAAAAATAGTTAATAGTGTTGCAAGCAGTTCTGAAACCAATCGGCGAATTACTCAAAATGCTTAACGCGCCGAGAAAATCAATTGTGTTCCGCAATGAATGCCTGGCAAAAAATAGTTAATTGTGATGCAAGCCGTTCTGAAACCAATCGGCAAATTACTCAAAATGCTCAACTCGCCGAGAAAATCACTTTAGTTCCACAATGAATGTCTGGCAAAAAATAGTAAATTTTAATGCAATCCGTTCTGAAACCAATCGACAAATTACTCAAAATGCTTAACTGGCCGAGAAAATCACTTTTGTTCCACAATGAATGCCTGGCAAAAAATAGTTAATTGTGATGCAAGACGTTCTGAAGTCAATCGGCAAATTACTGAAAATGCTGAACACGCCGAGAAAATCACCTTTTTCCCTCAATGAATGTCTTGCAAAAAATAGTAAATTTTAATGCAAGCCGTTCTGAAACCTATCGGCAAATTGCTCAAAATGCTTAACTCGCCGAGAAAATCACTTTTCTTCCACAATGAATGTTTGGCAAAAAATAGTAAATTACAATGAAAGCCGTTCTGAAAGCAATCGGCAAATTACTCAAAATGCTTAACTCGACGAGAAAATCACTTTTGTTCCACAAAGAATGTCTGGCAAAAAATAGTAAATTTTGATGCAAGCTGTTCTGAATCCAATCGGTAAATTACTCAAAATGCTTAACTCGCCGAGCATATCACTTTTTTCCCACAAAGAATGTCTGGCATAAAATAGGAAATTTCAATGCAAGCCGTTCAGAAACCAATCGGCAAATTGCTCAAAATGCTTAACTCGCCGAGAAAATCACTTTTGTGCCACAATGAATGTTTGGCAAAAAATAGTAAATTTTAATTCCAGCCGTTCTGAAACCAATCGGCAAATTACTCAAAATGCTTAACTCGCCGAGAAAATTACTTTTTTCCCACAATGAATGTCTGGCAAAAAATAGTAAATTTTGATGCAAGCCGTTCTGAAACCAATCGGCAAATTACTCAAAATGCTTAACTCGCCGTGAAAATCACTTTTGTTCCACAATGAATGCCTGGCAAAAAATAGTTAATTGTGATGCAAGCCGTTCTGAAACCAATCCGCAAATTACTCAAAATGCTTAACTCGCCGAGAAAATTACTTTTTTCCCACAATGAATGTCTGGCAAAAAATAGAAAATTTCAATGCAAGCCGTTCTGAAAGCAATCGGCAAATTACTCAAAATGCTTAACTCGCCGAGAAAATCACTTTTGTTCCACAATGAATGCCTGGCAAAAAATTGTTAATTATGTTGCAAGCCGTTCTGAAACCAATCGGCGAATTACTCAAAATGCTTAACGCGCCGAGAAACTCACTTGTGTTCCACAATGAATGCCTGGCAAAAAATAGTTAATTGTGATGCAAGCCGTTCTGAAACCAATCGGCAAATTACTCAAAATGCTTAACTCGCCGAGAAAATCACTTTAGTTCCACAATGAATGTCTGGCAAAAAATAGTAAATTTTAATGCAATCCGTTCTGAAACCAATCGGCAAATTACTCAAAATGCTGAACTGGCCGAGAAAATTACTTTTTTCCCACAATGAATGCCTGGCAAAAAATAGAAAATTTCAATGCAAGCCGTTCTGAAAGCAATCGCCAAATTACTCAAAATCCTTAACTCGCCGAGAAAATCACTTTTGTTCCACAATGAATGCCTGGCAAAAAATAGTTAATTGTGATGCAAGCCGTTCTGAAACCAATCGGCAAATTACTCAAAATGCTTAACTCGCCGAGAAAATTACTTTTTTCCCACAATGAATGTCTGGCAAAAAATAGAAAATGTCAATGCAAGCCGTTCTGAAAGCAATCGGCAAATTACTCAAAATGCTTAACTCGCCGAGAAAATCACTTGTGTTCCACAATGAACGCCTGGCAAAAAATAGTTAATTGTGATGCAGGTCGTTCTGAAACCAATCGGCAAATTACTCAAAATGCTTAACTCGCCGAGAAAATCACTTTTGTTCCACAATGAATGCCTGGCAAAAAATAGTTAATTGTGATGCAAGCCGTTCTGAAACCAATCGGCAAATTACTCAAAATGCTCAACTCGCCGAGAAAATCACTTTAGTTCCACAATGAATGTCTGGCAAAAAATAGTAAATTTTAATGCAATCCGTTCTGAAACCAATCGACAAATTACTCAAAATGCTTAACTGGCCGAGAAAATCACTTTTGTTCCACAATGAATGCCTGGCAAAAAATAGTTAATTGTGATGCAAGACGTTCTGCAGTCAATCGGCAAATTACTGAAAATGCTGAACACGCCGAGAAAATCACCTTTTTCCCTCAATGAATGTCTTGCAAAAAATAGTAAATTTTAATGCAAGCCGTTCTGAAACCTATCGGCAAATTGCTCAAAATGCTTAACTCGCCGAGAAAATCACTTTTCTTCCACAATGAATGTTTGGCAAAAAATAGTAAATTACAATGAAAGCCGTTCTGAAAGCAATCGGCAAATTACTCAATATGCTTAACTCGACGAGAAAATCACTTTTGTTCCACAAAGAATGTCTGGCAAAAAATAGTAAATTTTGATGCAAGCTGTTCTGAATCCAATCGGTAAATTACTCAAAATGCTTAACTCGCCGAGCATATCACTTTTTTCCCACAAAGAATGTCTGGCATAAAATAGGAAATTTCAATGCAAGCCGTTCAGAAACCAATCGGCAAATTGCTCAAAATGCTTAACTCGCCGAGAAAATTACTTTTTTCCCACAATGAATGTCTGGCAAAAAATAGTAAATTTTGATGCAAGCCGTTCTGAAACCAATCGGCAAATTACTCAAAATGCTTAACTCGCCGTGAAAATCACGTTTGTTCCACAATGAATGCCTGGCAAAAAATAGTTAATTGTGATGCAAGCCGTTCTGAAACCAATCCGCAAATTACTCAAAATGCTTAACTCGCCGAGAAAATTACTTTTTTCCCACAATGAATGTCTGGCAAAAAATAGAAAATTTCAATGCAAGCCGTTCTGAAAGCAATCGGCAAATTACTCAAAATGCTTAACTCGCCGAGAAAATCACTTTTGTTCCACAATGAATGCCTGGCAAAAAATAGTTAATTGTGTTGCAAGCCGTTCTGAAACCAATCGGCGAATTACTCAAAATGCTTAACGCGCCGAGAAACTCACTTGTGTTCCACAATGAATGCCTGGCAAAAAATAGTTAATTGTGATGCAAGCCGTTCAGAAACCAATCGGCAAATTACTCAAAATGCTTAACTCGCCGAGAAAATCACTTTAGTTCCACAATGAATGTCTGGCAAAAAATAGTAAATTTTAATGCAATCCGTTCTGAAACCAATCGGCAAATTACTCAAAATGCTGAACTGGCCGAGAAAATTACTTTTTTCCCACAATGAATGCCTGGCAAAAAATAGAAAATTTCAATGCAAGCCGTTCTGAAAGCAATCGGCAAATTACTCAAAATGCTTAACTCGCCGAGAAAATCACTTTTGTTCCACAATGAATGCCTGGCAAAAAATTGTTAATTGTGTTGCAAGCCGTTCTGAAACCAATCGGCGAATTACTCAAAATGCTTAACCCGCCGAGAAACTCACTTGTGTTCCACAATGAATGCCTGGCAAAAAATAGTTAATTGTGATGCAAGCCGTTCTGAAACCAATCGGCAAATTACTCAAAATGCTTAACTCGCCGAGAAAATCACTTTAGTTCCACAATGAATGTCTGGCAAAAAATAGTAAATTTTAATGCAATCCGTTCTGAAACCAATCGGCAAATTACTCAAAATGCTGAACTGGCCGAGAAAATTACTTTTTTCCCACAATGAATGCCTGGCAAAATATAGAAAATTTCAATGCAAGCCGTTCTGAAAGCAATCGGCAAATTACTCAAAATCCTTAACTCGCCGAGAAAATCACTTTTGTTCCACAATGAATGCCTGGCAAAAAATAGTTAATTGTGATGCAAGCCGTTCTGAAACCAATCGGCAAATTACTCAAAATGCTTAACTCGCCGAGAAAATTACTTTTTTCCCACAATGAATGTCTGGCAAAAAATAGAAAATGTCAATGCAAGCCGTTCTGAAAGCAATCGGCAAATTACTCAAAATGCTTAACTCGCCGAGAAAATCACTTGTGTTCCACAATGAACGCCTGGCAAAAAATAGTTAATTGTGATGCAGGTCGTTCTGAAACCAATCGGCAAATTACTCAAAATGCTTAACTCGCCGAGAAAATCACTTTTGTTCCACAATGAATGCCTGGCAAAAAATAGTTAATTGTGATGCGAGCCGTTCTGAAACCAATCGGCAAATTACTCAAAATGCTCAACTCGCCGAGAAAATCACTTTAGTTCCACAATGAATGTCTGGCAAAAAATAGTAAATTTTAATGCAATCCGTTCTGAAACCAATCGACAAATTACTCAAAATGCTTAACTGGCCGAGAAAATCACTTTTGTTCCACAATGAATGCCTGGCAAAAAATAGTTAATTGTGATGCAAGACGTTCTGCAGTCAATCGGCAAATTACTGAAAATGCTGAACACGCCGAGAAAATCACCTTTTTCCCTCAATGAATGTCTTGCAAAAAATAGTAAATTTTAATGCAAGCCGTTCTGAAACCTATCGGCAAATTGCTCAAAATGCTTAACTCGCCGAGAAAATCACTTTTCTTCCACAATGAATGTTTGGCAAAAAATAGTAAATTACAATGAAAGCCGTTCTGAAAGCAATCGGCAAATTACTCAATATGCTTAACTCGACGAGAAAATCACTTTTGTTCCACAAAGAATGTCTGGCAAAAAATAGTAAATTTTGATGCAAGCTGTTCTGAATCCAATCGGTAAATTACTCAAAATGCTTAACTCGCCGAGCATATCACTTTTTTCCCACAAAGAATGTCTGGCATAAAATAGGAAATTTCAATGCAAGCCGTTCAGAAACCAATCGGCAAATTGCTCAAAATGCTTAACTCGCCGAGAAAATTACTTTTTTCCCACAATGAATGTCTGGCAAAAAATAGTAAATTTTGATGCAAGCCGTTCTGAAACCAATCGGCAAATTACTCAAAATGCTTAACTCGCCGTGAAAATCACTTTTGTTCCACAATGAATGCCTGGCAAAAAATAGTTAATTGTGATGCAAGCCGTTCTGAAACCAATCGGCAAATTACTCAAAATGCTTAACTCGCCGAGAAAATTACTTTTTTCCCACAACGAATGTCTGGCAAAAAATAGAAAATGTCAATGCAAGCCGTTCTGAAAGCAATCGGCAAATTACTCAAAATGCTTAACTCGCCGAGAAAATCACTTGTGTTCCACAATGAACGCCTGGCAAAAAATAGTTAATTGTGATGCAGGTCGTTCTGAAACCAATCGGCAAATTACTCAAAATGCTTAACTCGCCGAGAAAATCACTTTTGTTCCACAATGAATGCCTGGCAAAAAATAGTTAATTGTGATGCAAGCCGTTCTGAAACCAATCGGCAAATTACTCAAAATGCTCAACTCGCCGAGAAAATCACTTTAGTTCCACAATGAATGTCTGGCAAAAAATAGTAAATTTTAATGCAATCCGTTCTGAAACCAATCGACAAATTACTCAAAATGCTTAACTGGCCGAGAAAATCACTTTTGTTCCACAATGAATGCCTGGCAAAAAATAGTTAATTGTGATGCAAGACGTTCTGCAGTCTATCGGCAAATTACTGAAAATGCTGAACACGCCGAGAAAATCACCTTTTTCCCTCAATGAATGTCTTGCAAAAAATAGTAAATTTTAATGCAAGCCGTTCTGAAACCTATCGGCAAATTGCTCAAAATGCTTAACTCGCCGAGAAAATCACTTTTCTTCCACAATGAATGTTTGGCAAAAAATAGTAAATTACAATGAAAGCCGTTCTGAAAGCAATCGGCAAATTACTCAATATGCTTAACTCGACGAGAAAATCACTTTTGTTCCACAAAGAATGTCTGGCAAAAAATAGTAAATTTTGATGCAAGCTGTTCTGAATCCAATCGGTAAATTACTCAAAATGCTTAACTCGCCGAGCATATCACTTTTTTCCCACAAAGAATGTCTGGCATAAAATAGGAAATTTCAATGCAAGCCGTTCAGAAACCAATCGGCAAATTGCTCAAAATGCTTAACTCGCCGAGAAAATTACTTTTTTCCCCACAATGAATGTCTGGCAAAAAATAGTAAATTTTGATGCAAGCCGTTCTGAAACCAATCGGCAAATTACTCAAAATGCTTAACTCGCCGTGAAAATCACTTTTGTTCCACAATGAATGCCTGGCAAAAAATAGTTAATTGTGATGCAAGCCGTTCTGAAACCAATCCGCAAATTACTCAAAATGCTTAACTCGCCGAGAAAATTACTTTTTTCCCACAATGAATGTCTGGCAAAAAATAGAAAATTTCAATGCAAGCCGTTCTGAAAGCAATCGGCAAATTACTCAAAATGCTTAACTCGCCGAGAAAATCACTTTTGTTCCACAATGAATGCCTGGCAAAAAATAGTTAATTGTGTTGCAAGCCGTTCTGAAACCAATCGGCGAATTACTCAAAATGCTTAACGCGCCGAGAAACTCACTTGTGTTCCACAATGAATGCCTGGCAAAAAATAGTTAATTGTGATGCAAGCCGTTCTGAAACCAATCGGCAAATTACTCAAAATGCTTAACTCGCCGAGAAAATCACTTTAGTTCCACAATGAATGTCTGGCAAAAAATAGTAAATTTTAATGCAATCCGTTCTGAAACCAATCGGCAAATTACTCAAAATGCTGAACTGGCCGAGAAAATTACTTTTTTCCCACAATGAATGCCTGGCAAAAAATAGTTAATTGTGTTGCAAGCAGTTCTGAAACCAATCGGCGAATTACTCAAAATGCTTAACGCGCCGAGAAAATCAATTGTGTTCCGCAATGAATGCCTGGCAAAAAATAGTTAATTGTGATGCAAGCCGTTCTGAAACCAATCGGCAAATTACTCAAAATGCTTAACTCGCCGAGAAAATCACTTTTGTTCCACAATGAATGTCTGGCAAAAAAATAGTAAATTACAATGAAAGCCGTTCTGAAAGCAATCGGCAAATTACTCAAAATGCTTAACTCGCCGAGAAAATCACTTTTGTTCCACAATGAATGTCTGGCAAAAAATAGTAAATTTTGATGCAAGCTGTTCTGAAACCAATCGGTAAATTACTCAAAATGCTTAACTCGCCGAGGGAATCACTTTTTTCCCACAAAGAATGTCTGGCATAAAATAGTAAATTTCAATGCAAGCCGTTCAGAAACCAATCGGCAAATTGCTCAAAATGCTTAACTCGCCGTGAATATCACTTTTGTGCCATAATGAATGTTTGGCAAAAAATAGTAAATTTTAATTCCAGCCGTTCTGAAACCAATCGGCAAATTACTCAAAATGCTTAACCCACCGAGAAAATCACTTGTGTTCCACAATGAACGCCTGGCAAAAAAATAGTTAATTGTGATGCAGGTCGTTCTGAAACCAATCGGCAAATTACTCAAAATGCTTAACTCGCCGAGAAAATCACTTGTGTTCCACAATGAACGCCTGGCAAAAAAATAGTTAATTGTGATGCAGGTCGTTCTGAAACCAATCGGCAAATTACTCAAAATGCTTAACTCGCCGAGAAAATCACTTTTGTTCCACAATGAATGTCTGGCAAAAAATAGTAAATTTTAATGCAAGCCGTTCTGAAACCAATCGGTAAATTACTCAAAATGCTTACCTCGCCGAGAAAATCACTTTTTTCCCACAATGAGTTTCTGGCAAAAAATAGTTAATTACAATGCAAGCCGTTCTGAAAGCAATCGGCAAATTACTCAAAATGCTTAACTCGCCGAGAAAATCACTTTTGTTCCACAATGAATGCCTGGCAAAAAATAGTTAATTGTGATGCAAGCCGTTTTGAAACCAATCGGCAAATTACTCAAAATGCTTAACTCGCCGAGAAAATTACTTTTTTCCCACAATGAATGTCTGGCAAAAAATAGAAAATTTCAATGCAAGCCGTTCTGAAAGCAATCGGCAAATTACTCAAAATGCTTAACTCGCCGAGAAAATCACTTGTGTTCCACAATGAACGCCTGGCAAAAAATAGTTAATTGTGATGCAGGTCGTTCTGAAACCAATCGGCAAATTACTCAAAATGCTTAACTCGCCGAGAAAATCACTTTTGTTCCACAATGAATGCCTGGCAAAAAATAGTAAATTTTGATGCAAGCTGTTCTGAATCCAATCGGTAAATTACTCAAAATGCTTAACTCGCCGAGCATATCACTTTTTTCCCACAAAGAATGTCTGGCATAAAATAGGAAATTTCAATGCAAGCCGTTCAGAAACCAATCGGCAAATTGCTCAAAATGCTTAACTCGCCGAGAAAATCACTTTTGTGCCACAATGAATGTTTGGCAAAAAATAGTAAATTTTAATTCCAGCCGTTCTGAAACCAATCGGCAAATTACTCAAAATGCTTAACTCGCCGAGAAAATTACTTTTTTCCCACAATGAATGTCTGGCAAAAAATAGTAAATTTTGATGCAAGCCGTTCTGAAACCAATCGGCAAATTACTCAAAATGCTTAACTCGCCGTGAAAATCACTTTTGTTCCACAATGAATGCCTGGCAAAAAATAGTTAATTGTGATGCAAGCCGTTCTGAAACCAATCCGCAAATTACTCAAAATGCTTAACTCGCCGAGAAAATTACTTTTTTCCCACAATGAATGTCTGGCAAAAAATAGAAAATTTCAATGCAAGCCGTTCTGAAAGCAATCGGCAAATTACTCAAAATGCTTAACTCGCCGAGAAAATCACTTTTGTTCCACAATGAATGCCTGGCAAAAAATTGTTAATTGTGTTGCAAGCCGTTCTGAAACCAATCGGCGAATTACTCAAAATGCTTAACGCGCCGAGAAACTCACTTGTGTTCCACAATGAATGCCTGGCAAAAAATAGTTAATTGTGATGCAAGCCGTTCTGAAACCAATCGGCAAATTACTCAAAATGCTTAACTCGCCGAGAAAATCACTTTAGTTCCACAATGAATGTCTGGCAAAAAATAGTAAATTTTAATGCAATCCGTTCTGAAGCCAATCGGCAAATTACTCAAAATGCTGAACTGGCCGAGAAAATTACTTTTTTCCCACAATGAATGCCTGGCAAAAAATAGAAAATTTCAATGCAAGCCGTTCTGAAAGCAATCGGCAAATTACTCAAAATCCTTAACTCGCCGAGAAAATCACTTTTGTTCCACAATGAATGCCTGGCAAAAAATAGTTAATTGTGATGCAAGCCGTTCTGAAACCAATCGGCAAATTACTCAAAATGCTTAACTCGCCGAGAAAATTACTTTTTTCCCACAATGAATGTCTGGCAAAAAATAGAAAATGTCAATGCAAGCCGTTCTGAAAGCAATCGGCAAATTACTCAAAATGCTTAACTCGCCGAGAAAATCACTTGTGTTCCACAATGAACGCCTGGCAAAAAATAGTTAATTGTGATGCAGGTCGTTCTGAAACCAATCGGCAAATTACTCAAAATGCTTAACTCGCCGAGAAAATCACTTTTGTTCCACAATGAATGCCTGGCAAAAAATAGTTAATTGTGATGCAAGCCGTTCTGAAACCAATCGGCAAATTACTCAAAATGCTCAACTCGCCGAGAAAATCACTTTAGTTCCACAATGAATGTCTGGCAAAAAATAGTAAATTTTAATGCAATCCGTTCTGAAACCAATCGACAAATTACTCAAAATGCTTAACTGGCCGAGAAAATCACTTTTGTTCCACAATGAATGCCTGGCAAAAAATAGTTAATTGTGATGCAAGACGTTCTGCAGTCAATCGGCAAATTACTGAAAATGCTGAACACGCCGAGAAAATCACCTTTTTCCCTCAATGAATGTCTTGCAAAAAATAGTAAATTTTAATGCAAGCCGTTCTGAAACCTATCGGCAAATTGCTCAAAATGCTTAACTCGCCGAGAAAATCACTTTTCTTCCACAATGAATGTTTGGCAAAAAATAGTAAATTACAATGAAAGCCGTTCTGAAAGCAATCGGCAAATTACTCAATATGCTTAACTCGACGAGAAAATCACTTTTGTTCCACAAAGAATGTCTGGCAAAAAATAGTAAATTTTGATGCAAGCTGTTCTGAATCCAATCGGTAAATTACTCAAAATGCTTAACTCGCCGAGCATATCACTTTTTTCCCACAAAGAATGTCTGGCATAAAATAGGAAATTTCAATGCAAGCCGTTCAGAAACCAATCGGCAAATTGCTCAAAATGCTTAACTCGCCGAGAAAATTACTTTTTTCCCACAATGAATGTCTGGCAAAAAATAGTAAATTTTGATGCAAGCCGTTCTGAAACCAATCGGCAAATTACTCAAAATGCTTAACTCGCCGTGAAAATCACTTTTGTTCCACAATGAATGCCTGGCAAAAAATAGTTAATTGTGATGCAAGCCGTTCTGAAACCAATCCGCAAATTACTCAAAATGCTTAACTCGCCGAGAAAATTACTTTTTTCCCACAATGAATGTCTGGCAAAAAATAGAAAATTTCAATGCAAGCCGTTCTGAAAGCAATCGGCAAATTACTCAAAATGCTTAACTCGCCGAGAAAATCACTTTTGTTCCACAATGAATGCCTGGCAAAAAATAGTTAATTGTGTTGCAAGCCGTTCTGAAACCAATCGGCGAATTACTCAAAATGCTTAACGCGCCGAGAAACTCACTTGTGTTCCACAATGAATGCCTGGCAAAAAATAGTTAATTGTGATGCAAGCCGTTCTGAAACCAATCGGCAAATTACTCAAAATGCTTAACTCGCCGAGAAAATCACTTTAGTTCCACAATGAATGTCTGGCAAAAAATAGTAAATTTTAATGCAATCCGTTCTGAAACCAATCGGCAAATTACTCAAAATGCTGAACTGGCCGAGAAAATTACTTTTTTCCCACAATGAATGCCTGGCAAAAAATAGAAAATTTCAATGCAAGCCGTTCTGAAAGCAATCGGCAAATTACTCAAAATGCTTAACTCGCCGAGAAAATCACTTTTGTTCCACAATGAATGCCTGGCAAAAAATTGTTAATTGTGTTGCAAGCCGTTCTGAAACCAATCGGCGAATTACTCAAAATGCTTAACCCGCCGAGAAACTCACTTGTGTTCCACAATGAATGCCTGGCAAAAAATAGTTAATTGTGATGCAAGCCGTTCTGAAACCAATCGGCAAATTACTCAAAATGCTTAACTCGCCGAGAAAATCACTTTAGTTCCACAATGAATGTCTGGCAAAAAATAGTAAATTTTAATGCAATCCGTTCTGAAACCTATCGGCAAATTGCTCAATATGCTTAACTCGCCGAGAAAATCACTTTTCTTCCACAATGAATGTTTGGCAAAAAATAGTAAATTACAATGAAAGCCGTTCTGAAAGCAATCGGCAAATTACTCAAAATGCTTAACTCGACGAGAAAATCACTTTTGTTCCACAAAGAATGTCTGGCAAAAAATAGTAAATTTTGATGCAAGCTGTTCTGAATCCAATCGGTAAATTACTCAAAATGCTTAACTCGCCGAGCATATCACTTTTTTCCCACAAAGAATGTCTGGCATAAAATAGGAAATTTCAATGCAAGCCGTTCAGAAACCAATCGGCAAATTGCTCAAAATGCTTAACTCGCCGAGAAAATTACTTTTTTCCCACAATGAATGTCTGGCAAAAAATAGTAAATTTTGATGCAAGCCGTTCTGAAACCAATCGGCAAATTACTCAAAATGCTTAACTCGCCGTGAAAATCACTTTTGTTCCACAATGAATGCCTGGCAAAAAATAGTTAATTGTGATGCAAGCCGTTCTGAAACCAATCGGCAAATTACTCAAAATGCTTAACTCGCCGAGAAAATTACTTTTTTCCCACAACGAATGTCTGGCAAAAAATAGAAAATGTCAATGCAAGCCGTTCTGAAAGCAATCGGCAAATTACTCAAAATGCTTAACTCGCCGAGAAAATCACTTGTGTTCCACAATGAACGCCTGGCAAAAAATAGTTAATTGTGATGCAGGTCGTTCTGAAACCAATCGGCAAATTACTCAAAATGCTTAACTCGCCGAGAAAATCACTTTTGTTCCACAATGAATGCCTGGCAAAAAATAGTTAATTGTGATGCAAGCCGTTCTGAAACCAATCGGCAAATTACTCAAAATGCTCAACTCGCCGAGAAAATCACTTTAGTTCCACAATGAATGTCTGGCAAAAAATAGTAAATTTTAATGCAATCCGTTCTGAAACCAATCGACAAATTACTCAAAATGCTTAACTGGCCGAGAAAATCACTTTTGTTCCACAATGAATGCCTGGCAAAAAATAGTTAATTGTGATGCAAGACGTTCTGCAGTCAATCGGCAAATTACTGAAAATGCTGAACACGCCGAGAAAATCACCTTTTTCCCTCAATGAATGTCTTGCAAAAAATAGTAAATTTTAATGCAAGCCGTTCTGAAACCTATCGGCAAATTGCTCAAAATGCTTAACTCGCCGAGAAAATCACTTTTCTTCCACAATGAATGTTTGGCAAAAAATAGTAAATTACAATGAAAGCCGTTCTGAAAGCAATCGGCAAATTACTCAATATGCTTACCTCGACGAGAAAATCACTTTTGTTCCACAAAGAATGTCTGGCAAAAAATAGTAAATTTTGATGCAAGCTGTTCTGAATCCAATCGGTAAATTACTCAAAATGCTTAACTCGCCGAGCATATCACTTTTTTCCCACAAAGAATGTCTGGCATAAAATAGGAAATTTCAATGCAAGCCGTTCAGAAACCAATCGGCAAATTGCTCAAAATGCTTAACTCGCCGAGAAAATTACTTTTTTCCCCACAATGAATGTCTGGCAAAAAATAGTAAATTTTGATGCAAGCCGTTCTGAAACCAATCGGCAAATTACTCAAAATGCTTAACTCGCCGTGAAAATCACTTTTGTTCCACAATGAATGCCTGGCAAAAAATAGTTAATTGTGATGCAAGCCGTTCTGAAACCAATCCGCAAATTACTCAAAATGCTTAGCTCGCCGAGAAAATTACTTTTTTCCCACAATGAATGTCTGGCAAAAAATAGAAAATTTCAATGCAAGCCGTTCTGAAAGCAATCGGCAAATTACTCAAAATGCTTAACTCGCCGAGAAAATCACTTTTGTTCCACAATGAATGCCTGGCAAAAAATAGTTAATTGTGTTGCAAGCCGTTCTGAAACCAATCGGCGAATTACTCAAAATGCTTAACGCGCCGAGAAACTCACTTGTGTTCCACAATGAATGCCTGGCAAAAAATAGTTAATTGTGATGCAAGCCGTTCTGAAACCAATCGGCAAATTACTCAAAATGCTTAACTCGCCGAGAAAATCACTTTAGTTCCACAATGAATGTCTGGCAAAAAATAGTAAATTTTAATGCAATCCGTTCTGAAACCAATCGGCAAATTACTCAAAATGCTGAACTGGCCGAGAAAATTACTTTTTTCCCACAATGAATGCCTGGCAAAAAATAGAAAATTTCAATGCAAGCCGTTCTGAAAGCAATCGGCAAATTACTCAAAATGCTTAACTCGCCGAGAAAATCACTTTTGTTCCACAATGAATGCCTGGCAAAAAATAGTTAATTGTGATGCAAGCCGTTCTGAAACCAATCGGCAAATTACTCAAAATGCTTAACTCGCCGAGAAAATTACTTTTTTCCCACAATGAATGTCTGGCAAAAAATAGAAAATTTCAAAGCAAGCCGTTCTGAAAGCAATCGGCAAATTACTCAAAATGCTTAACTCGCCGAGAAAATCACTTCTGTTCCACAATGAATGCCTGGCAAAAAATAGTTAATTGTGTTGCAAGCAGTTCTGAAACCAATCGGCGAATTACTCAAAATGCTTAACGCGCCGAGAAAATCAATTGTGTTCCGCAATGAATGCCTGGCAAAAAATAGTTAATTGTGATGCAAGCCGTTCTGAAACCAATCGGCAAATTACTCAAAATGCTTAACTCGCCGAGAAAATCACTTTTGTTCCACAATGAATGTCTGGCAAAAAAATAGTAAATTACAATGAAAGCCGTTCTGAAAGCAATCGGCAAATTACTCAAAATGCTTAACTCGCCGAGAAAATCACTTTTGTTCCACAATGAATGTCTGGCAAAAAATAGTAAATTTTGATGCAAGCTGTTCTGAAACCAATCGGTAAATTACTCAAAATGCTTAACTCGCCGAGCAAATCACTTTTTTCCCACAAAGAATGTCTGGCATAAAATAGTAAATTTCAATGCAAGCCGTTCAGAAACCAATCGGCAAATTGCTCAAAATGCTTAACTCGCCGTGAAAATCACTTTTGTGCCATAATGAATGTTTGGCAAAAAATAGTAAATTTTAATTCCAGCCGTTCTGAAACCAATCGGCAAATTACTCAAAATGCTTAACTCGCCGAGAAAATTACTTTTTTCCCACAATGAATGTCTGGCAAAAAATAGTAAATTTTGATGCAAGCCGTTCTGAAACCAATCCGCAAATTACTCAAAATGCTTAACCCACCGAGAAAATCACTTGTGTTCCACAATGAACGCCTGGCAAAAAAATAGTTAATTGTGATGCAGGTCGTTCTGAAACCAATCGGCAAATTACTCAAAATGCTTAACTCGCCGAGAAAATCACTTTTGTTCCACAATGAATGTCTGGCAAAAAATAGTAAATTTTAATGCAAGCCGTTCTGAAACCAATCGGTAAATTACTCAAAATGCTTACCTCGCCGAGAAAATCACTTTTTTCCCACAATGAGTTTCTGGCAAAAAATAGTTAATTACAATGCAAGCCGTTCTGAAAGCAATCGGCAAATTACTCAAAATGCTTAACTCGCCGAGAAAATCACTTTTGTTCCACAATGAATGCCTGGCAAAAAATAGTTAATTGTGATGCAAGCCGTTTTGAAACCAATCGGCAAATTACTCAAAATGCTTAACTCGCCGAGAAAATTACTTTTTTCCCACAATGAATGTCTGGCAAAAAATAGAAAATTTCAATGCAAGCCGTTCTGAAAGCAATCGGCAAATTACTCAAAATGCTTAACTCGCCGAGAAAATCACTTGTGTTCCACAATGAACGCCTGGCAAAAAATAGTTAATTGTGATGCAGGTCGTTCTGAAACCAATCGGCAAATTACTCAAAATGCTTAACTCGCCGAGAAAATCACTTTTGTTCCACAATGAATGCCTGGCAAAAAATAGTTAATTGTGATGCAAGCCGTTCTGAAACCAATCGGCAAATTACTCAAAATGCTCAACTCGCCGAGAAAATCACTTTAGTTCCACAATGAATGTCTGGCAAAAAATAGTAAATTTTAATGCAATCCGTTCTGAAACCAATCGACAAATTACTCAAAATGCTTAACTGGCCGAGAAAATCACTTTTGTTCCACAATGAATGCCTGGCAAAAAATAGTTAATTGTGATGCAAGACGTTCTGAAGTCAATCGGCAAATTACTGAAAATGCTGAACACGCCGAGAAAATCACCTTTTTCCCCTCAATGAATGTCTTGCAAAAAATAGTAAATTTTAATGCAAGCCGTTCTGAAACCTATCGGCAAATTGCTCAATATGCTTAACTCGCCGAGAAAATCACTTTTCTTCCACAATGAATGTTTGGCAAAAAATAGTAAATTACAATGAAAGCCGTTCTGAAAGCAATCGGCAAATTACTCAAAATGCTTAACTCGACGAGAAAATCACTTTTGTTCCACAAAGAATGTCTGGCAAAAAATAGTAAATTTTGATGCAAGCTGTTCTGAATCCAATCGGTAAATTACTCAAAATGCTTAACTCGCCGAGCATATCACTTTTTTCCCACAAAGAATGTCTGGCATAAAATAGGAAATTTCAATGCAAGCCGTTCAGAAACCAATCGGCAAATTGCTCAAAATGCTTAACTCGCCGAGAAAATCACTTTTGTGCCACAATGAATGTTTGGCAAAAAATAGTAAATTTTAATTCCAGCCGTTCTGAAACCAATCGGCAAATTACTCAAAATGCTTAACTCGCCGAGAAAATTACTTTTTTCCCACAATGAATGTCTGGCAAAAAATAGTAAATTTTGATGCAAGCCGTTCTGAAACCAATCGGCAAATTACTCAAAATGCTTAACTCGCCGTGAAAATCACTTTTGTTCCACAATGAATGCCTGGCAAAAAATAGTTAATTGTGATGCAAGCCGTTCTGAAACCAATCCGCAAATTACTCAAAATGCTTAACTCGCCGAGAAAATTACTTTTTTCCCACAATGAATGTCTGGCAAAAAATAGAAAATTTCAATGCAAGCCGTTCTGAAAGCAATCGGCAAATTACTCAAAATGCTTAACTCGCCGAGAAAATCACTTTTGTTCCACAATGAATGCCTGGCAAAAAATAGTTAATTGTGTTGCAAGCCGTTCTGAAACCAATCGGCGAATTACTCAAAATGCTTAACGCGCCGAGAAACTCACTTGTGTTCCACAATGAATGCCTGGCAAAAAATAGTTAATTGTGATGCAAGCCGTTCTGAAACCAATCGGCAAATTACTCAAAATGCTTAACTCGCCGAGAAAATCACTTTAGTTCCACAATGAATGTCTGGCAAAAAATAGTAAATTTTAATGCAATCCGTTCTGAAACCAATCGGCAAATTACTCAAAATGCTGAACTGGCCGAGAAAATTACTTTTTTCCCCACAATGAATGCCTGGCAAAAAATAGAAAATTTCAATGCAAGCCGTTCTGAAAGCAATCGGCAAATTACTCAAAATGCTTAACTCGCCGAGAAAATCACTTTTGTTCCGCAATGAATGCCTGGCAAAAAATAGTTAATTGTGTTGCAAGCCGTTCTGAAGCCAATCGGCAAATTACTCAAAATGCTTAACTCGCCGAGAAAATCACTTGTGTTCCACAATGAACGCCTGGCAAAAAATAGTTAATTTTGATGCAGGTCGTTCTGAAACAAATCGGCAAATTACTCAAAATGCTTAACTCGCCGAGAAAATCACTTTTTTCCCACAAAGAATGTCTGGCATAAAATAGTAAATTTTAATTCCAGCCGTTCTGAAACCAATCGGCAAATTACTCAAAATGCTTAACTCGCCGAGAAAATTACTTTTTTCCCACAATGAATGTCTGGCAAAAAATAGTAAATTTTGATGCAAGCCGTTCTGAAACCAATCCGCAAATTACTCAAAATGCTTAACCCACCGAGAAAATCACTTGTGTTCCACAATGAACGCCTGGCAAAAAAATAGTTAATTGTGATGCAGGTCGTTCTGAAACCAATGGCCAATTACTCAAAATGCTTAACTCGCCGAGAAAATCACTTTTGTTCCACAATGAATGTCTGGCAAAAAATAGTAAATTGTAATGCAAGCCGTTCTGAAACCAATCGGTAAATTACTCAAAATGCTTCCCTCGCCGAGAAAATCACTTTTTTCCCACAATGAGTGTCTGGCAAAAAATAGTTAATTGTGATGCAAGCCGTTCTGAAACCAATCGGCAAATTACTCAAAATGCTTAACTCGCCGAGAAAATTACTTTTTTCCCACAATGAATGTCTGGCAAAAAATAGAAAATTTCAATGCAAGCCGTTCTGAAAGCAATCGGCAAATTACTCAAAATGCTTAACTCGCCGAGAAAATCACTTTTGTTCCACAGTGAATGCCTGGCAAAAAATAGATAATTGTGTTGCAAGCCGTTCTGAAACCAATCGGCGAATTACTCAAAATGCTTAACGCGCCGAGAAAATCACTTGTGTTCCACAATGATTGCCTGGCAAAAAATAGTTAATTGTGATGCAAGCCGTTCTGAAACCAATCGGCAAATTACTCAAAATGCTTAACTCGCCGAGAAAATCACTTTAGTTCCACAATGAATGTCTGGCAAAAAATAGTAAATTTTAATGCAATCCGTTCTGAAACCAATCGGCAAATTACTCAAAATGCTGAACTGGCCAAGAAAATTACTTTTTTCCCACAATGAATGTCTGGCAAAAAATAGAAAATTTCAATGCAAGCCGTTCTGAAAGCAATCGGCAAATTACTCAAAATGCTTAACTCGCCGAGAAAATCACTTTTGTTCCACAATGAATGCCTGGCAAAAAATAGTTAATTGTGTTGCAAGCCGTTCTGAAACCAATCGGCAAATTACTCAAAATGCTTAACTCGCCGAGAAAATCACTTGTGTTCCACAATGAACGCCTGGCAAAAAATAGTTAATTGTGATGCAGGTCGTTCTGAAACCAATCGGCAAATTACTCAAAATGCTTAACTCGCCGAGAAAATCACTTTTGTCCCACAATGAATGCCTGGCAAAAAATGGTTAATTGTGATGCAAGCCGTTCTGAAACCAATCGGCAAATTACTCAAAATGATCAACTCGCCGAGAAAATCACTTTAGTCCAACAATGAATGTCTGGCAAAAAATAGTAAATTTTGATGCAATCCGTTCTGAAACCAATCGGCAAATTACTCAAAATGCTTAACTGGCCGAGAAAATCACTTTTGTTCCACAATGAATGCCTGGCAAAAAATAGTTAATTGTGATGCAAGACGTTCTGAAGTCAATCGGCAAATTACTGAAAATGCTTAACACGCCGAGAAAATCACCTTTTTCCCTCAATAAATGTCTTGCAAAAAATAGTAAATTTTAATGCAAGCCGTTCTGAAACCAATCGGCAAATTGCTCAAAATGCTCAACTCGCCGAGAAAATCACTTTTGTTCCACAATGAATGTCTGGCAAAAAATAGTAAATTTTAATTCCAGCCGTTCTGAAACCAATCGGCAAATTACTCAAAATGCTTAACTCGCCGAGAAAATTACTTTTTTCCCACAATGAATGTCTGGCAATAAATAGAAAATTTCAATGCAAGCCGTTCTGAAAGCAATCGGCAAATTAATCAAAATGCTTAACTCGCCGAGAAAATCACTTTTGTTCCACAATGAATGCCTGGCAAAAAATAGTTAATTGTGTTGCTAGCCGTTGTGAAACCAATCGGCAAATTACTCAAAATGCTTAACTCGCCGAGAAAATCACTTGTGTTCCACAATGAACGCCTGGCAAAAAATAGTTAATTGTGATGCAGGTCGTTCTGAAACCAATCGGCAAATTACTCAAAATGCTTAACTCGCCGAGAAAATCACTTTTGTTCCACAATGAATGCCTGGCAAAAAATAGTTAATTGTGATGCAAGCCATTCTGAAACCAATCGGCAAATTACTCAAAATGCTTAAATCGCCGAGAAAATCACTTTAGTTCCACAATGAATGTCTGGCAAAAAATAATAAATTTTAATGCAATCCGTTCTGAAACCAATCGGCAAATTACTCAAAATGCTTAACTGGCCGAGAAAATCACTTTTGTTCCACAATGAATGCCTGGCAAAAAATAGTTAATTGTGATGCAAGACGTTCTGAAGTCAATCGGCAAATTACTGAAAATGCTTAACACGCCGAGAAAATCACCTTTTTCCCTCAATGAATGTCTTGCAAAAAATATTAAATTTTAATGCAATCCGTTCTGAAACCAATCGGCAAATTGCTCAAAATGCTTAACTCGCCGAGAAAATCACTTTTCTTCCACAATGAATGTCTGGCAAAAAATAGTAAATTACAATGCAAGCCGTTCTGAAAGCAATCGGCAAATTACTCAAAATGCTTAACTCGCCGAGAAAATCACTTTTGTTCCACAATGAATGTCTGGCAAAAAATAGTAAATTTTAATGCAAGCTGTTCTGAAACCAATCGGTAAATTACTCAAAATGCTTCACTCGCCGAGCAAATCACTTTTTTCCCACAATGAATGTCTGGCATAAAATAGTAAATTTCAATACAAGCCGTTCAGAAACCAATCGGCAAATTGCTCAAAATGCTTAACTCGCCGTGAAAATCACTTTTGTGCCACAATGAATGTTTGGCAAAAAATAGTAAATTTTAATTCCAGCCGTTCTGAAACCAATCGGCAAATTACTCAAAATGCTTAACTCGCCGAGAAAATCACCTTTTTCCCACAATGAATGTCTGGCAAAAAATAGTAAATTTCAATGCAAGCCGTTCTGAAAGCAATCGGCAAATTACTCAAAATGCTTAACTCGCCGAGAAAATGACTTTTGTTCCACAATGAATGTCTGGCAAAAAATAGTAATTTTTAATGCAAGCTGTTCTGAAACCAATCGGTAAATTACTCAAAATGCTTAACTCGCTGAGAAAATCACTTTTTTCCCACAATGAAGGTCTGGCAAAAAATAGTAAATTTCAATGCAAGCCGTTCTGAAACCAATCGGCAAATTGCTCAAAATGCTTAACTCGCCGTGAAAATCACTTTTGTGCCACAATGAAAGTCTGGCAAAAAATAGTAAATTTCAATGCAAGCCGTTCTGAAACCAATCGGCAAACTGCTCAAAATGCTTAACTCGCCGAGAAAATCACTTTTGTTCCACAATGAATGTCTGGCAAAAACTTATTTAATTTTAATGCAAGCCGTTCTGAAATCAATCGGCAAATTACTCAAAATGCTTAACTCGCTGAGAAAATCACCTTTTTCCCACAATGAATGTCTGGCAAAAAATAGGTAATTGTGATGCAAGCCGCTCTGAAACAAATCGGCAAATTACTCAAAATGCTGAACTCGCCGAGAAAATCACTTTTGTTCCACAATGAATGCCTGCAAAAAATAGTTAATTGTGATGCAAGCCGTTCTGAAACCAATCGGCAAATTATTCAAAATGCTTAACTCGCCGAGAAAATTAGTTTTATTCCCACAATGAATGTCTGGCAAAAAATAGTAAATTTCAATGCAGCCGTTCTGAAAACAATCGGCAAATTACTCAAAATGCTTAACTCGCCGGGAAAATCACTTTTGTTCCACAATGAATGCCTGGCAAAAAATAGTAAATTTCAATGCAAGCCATTCTAAAAGCAATCGGCAAATTACTCAAAATGCTTAACTCGCCGAGAAAATAACTTTTGTTCCACAATGAATGTCTGGCAAAAAATAGTAATTTTTAATGCAAGCTGTTCTGAAACTAATCGGTAAATTACTCAAAATGCTGAACTCGCCGAGAAAATCACTTCTGTTCCACAATGAATGCCTGGCAAAAAATAGTTAATTGTGATGCAAGACGTTCTGAAGTCAATCGGCAAATTACTGAAAATGCTGAACACGCCGAGAAAATCACCTTTTTCCCCTCAATGAATGTCTTGCAAAAAATAGTAAATTTTAATGCAAGCCGTTCTGAAACCTATCGGCAAATTGCTCAATATGCTTAACTCGCCGAGAAAATCACTTTTCTTCCACAATGAATGTTTGGCAAAAAATAGTAAATTACAATGAAAGCCGTTCTGAAAGCAATCGGCAAATTACTCAAAATGCTTAACTCGACGAGAAAATCACTTTTGTTCCACAAAGAATGTCTGGCAAAAAATAGTAAATTTTGATGCAAGCTGTTCTGAATCCAATCGGTAAATTACTCAAAATGCTTAACTCGCCGAGCATATCACTTTTTTCCCACAAAGAATGTCTGGCATAAAATAGGAAATTTCAATGCAAGCCGTTCAGAAACCAATCGGCAAATTGCTCAAAATGCTTAACTCGCCGAGAAAATCACTTTTGTGCCACAATGAATGTTTGGCAAAAAATAGTAAATTTTAATTCCAGCCGTTCTGAAACCAATCGGCAAATTACTCAAAATGCTTAACTCGCCGAGAAAATTACTTTTTTCCCACAATGAATGTCTGGCAAAAAATAGTAAATTTTGATGCAAGCCGTTCTGAAACCAATCGGCAAATTACTCAAAATGCTTAACTCGCCGTGAAAATCACTTTTGTTCCACAATGAATGCCTGGCAAAAAATAGTTAATTGTGATGCAAGCCGTTCTGAAACCAATCCGCAAATTACTCAAAATGCTTAACTCGCCGAGAAAATTACTTTTTTCCCACAATGAATGTCTGGCAAAAAATAGAAAATTTCAATGCAAGCCGTTCTGAAAGCAATCGGCAAATTACTCAAAATGCTTAACTCGCCGAGAAAATCACTTTTGTTCCACAATGAATGCCTGGCAAAAAATAGTTAATTGTGTTGCAAGCCGTTCTGAAACCAATCGGCGAATTACTCAAAATGCTTAACGCGCCGAGAAACTCACTTGTGTTCCACAATGAATGCCTGGCAAAAAATAGTTAATTGTGATGCAAGCCGTTCTGAAACCAATCGGCAAATTACTCAAAATGCTTAACTCGCCGAGAAAATCACTTTAGTTCCACAATGAATGTCTGGCAAAAAATAGTAAATTTTAATGCAATCCGTTCTGAAACCAATCGGCAAATTACTCAAAATGCTGAACTGGCCGAGAAAATTACTTTTTTCCCACAATGAATGCCTGGCAAAAAATAGAAAATTTCAATGCAAGCCGTTCTGAAAGCAATCGGCAAATTACTCAAAATGCTTAACTCGCCGAGAAAATCACTTTTGTTCCACAATGAATCCCTGGCAAAAAATAGTTAATTGTGTTGCAAGCCGTTCTGAAACCAATCGGCAAATTACTCAAAATGCTTAACTCGCCGAGAAAATCACTTGTGTTCCACAATGAACGCCTGGCAAAAAATAGTTAATTTTGATGCAGGTCGTTCTGAAACAAATCGGCAAATTACTCAAAATGCTTAACTCGCCGAGAAAATCACTTTTTTCCCACAAAGAATGTCTGGCATAAAATAGTAAATTTTAATTCCAGCCGTTCTGAAACCAATCGGCAAATTACTCAAAATGCTTAACTCGCCGAGAAAATTACTTTTTTCCCACAATGAATGTCTGGCAAAAAATAGTAAATTTTGATGCAAGCCGTTCTGAAACCAATCCGCAAATTACTCAAAATGCTTAACCCACCGAGAAAATCACTTGTGTTCCACAATGAACGCCTGGCAAAAAAATAGTTAATTGTGATGCAGGTCGTTCTGAAACCAATCGGCAAATTACTCAAAATGCTTAACTCGCCGAGAAAATCACTTTTGTTCCACAATGAATGTCTGGCAAAAAATAGTAAATTGTAATGCAAGCCGTTCTGAAACCAATCGGTAAATTACTCAAAATGCTTCCCTCGCCGAGAAAATCACTTTTTTCCCACAATGAGTGTCTGGCAAAAAATAGTTAATTGTGATGCAAGCCGTTCTGAAACCAATCGGCAAATTACTCAAAATGCTTAACTCGCCGAGAAAATTACTTTTTTCCCACAATGAATGTCTGGCAAAAAATAGAAAATTTCAATGCAAGCCGTTCTGAAAGCAATCGGCAAATTACTCAAAATGCTTAACTCGCCGAGAAAATCACTTTTGTTCCACAGTGAATGCCTGGCAAAAAATAGATAATTGTGTTGCAAGCCGTTCTGAAACCAATCGGCGAATTACTCAAAATGCTTAACGCGCCGAGAAAATCACTTGTGTTCCACAATGATTGCCTGGCAAAAAATAGTTAATTGTGATGCAAGCCGTTCTGAAACCAATCGGCAAATTACTCAAAATGCTTAACTCGCCGAGAAAATCACTTTAGTTCCACAATGAATGTCTGGCAAAAAATAGTAAATTTTAATGCAATCCGTTCTGAAACCAATCGGCAAATTACTCAAAATGCTGAACTGGCCAAGAAAATTACTTTTTTCCCAGAATGAATGTCTGGCAAAAAATAGAAAATTTCAATGCAAGCCGTTCTGAAACCAATCGGCAAATTACTCAAAATGCTTAACTCGCCGAGAAAATCACTTTTGTCCCACAATGAATGCCTGGCAAAAAATAGTTAATTGTGATGCAAGCCGTTCTGAAACCAATCGGCAAATTACTCAAAATGATCAACTCGCCGAGAAAATCACTTTAGTCCAACAATGAATGTCTGGCAAAAAATAGTAAATTTTGATGCAATCCGTTCTGAAACCCATCGGCAAATTACTCAAAATGCTTAACTGGCCGAGAAAATCACTTTTGTTCCACAATGAATGCCTGGCAAAAAATAGTTAATTGTGATGCAAGACGTTCTGAAGTCAATCGGCAAATTACTGAAAATGCTTAACACGCCGAGAAAATCACCTTTTTCCCTCAATAAATGTCTTGCAAAAAATAGTAAATTTTAATGCAAGCCGTTCTGAAACCAATCGGCAAATTGCTCAAAATGCTCAACTCGCCGAGAAAATCACTTTTGTTCCACAATGAATGTCTGGCAAAAAATAGTAAATTTTAATTCCAGCCGTTCTGAAACCAATCGGCAAATTACTCAAAATGCTTAACTCGCCGAGAAAATTACTTTTTTCCCACAATGAATGTCTGGCAATAAATAGAAAATTTCAATGCAAGCCGTTCTGAAAGCAATCGGCAAATTAATCAAAATGCTTAACTCGCCGAGAAAATCACTTTTGTTCCACAATGAATGCCTGGCAAAAAATAGTTAATTGTGTTGCTAGCCGTTGTGAAACCAATCGGCAAATTACTCAAAATGCTTAACTCGCCGAGAAAATCACTTGTGTTCCACAATGAACGCCTGGCAAAAAATAGTTAATTGTGATGCAGGTCGTTCTGAAACCAATCGGCAAATTACTCAAAATGCTTAACTCGCCGAGAAAATCACTTTTGTTCCACAATGAATGCCTGGCAAAAAATAGTTAATTGTGATGCAAGCCATTCTGAAACCAATCGGCAAATTACTCAAAATGCTTAAATCGCCGAGAAAATCACTTTAGTTCCACAATGAATGTCTGGCAAAAAATAATAAATTTTAATGCAATCCGTTCTGAAACCAATCGGCAAATTACTCAAAATGCTTAACTGGCCGAGAAAATCACTTTTGTTCCACAATGAATGCCTGGCAAAAAATAGTTAATTGTGATGCAAGACGTTCTGAAGTCAATCGGCAAATTACTGAAAATGCTTAACACGCCGAGAAAAGCACCTTTTTCCCTCAATGAATGTCTTGCAAAAAATATTAAATTTTAATGCAATCCGTTCTGAAACCAATCGGCAAATTGCTCAAAATGCTTAACTCGCCGAGAAAATCACTTTTCTTCCACAATGAATGTCTGGCAAAAAATAGTAAATTACAATGCAAGCCGTTCTGAAAGCAATCGGCAAATTACTCAAAATGCTTAACTCGCCGAGAAAATCACTTTTGTTCCACAATGAATGTCTGGCAAAAAATAGTAAATTTTAATGCAAGCTGTTCTGAAACCAATCGGTAAATTACTCAAAATGCTTCACTCGCCGAGCAAATCACTTTTTTCCCACAATGAATGTCTGGCATAAAATAGTAAATTTCAATGCAAGCCGTTCAGAAACCAATCGGCAAATTGCTCAAAATGCTTAACTCGCCGTGAAAATCACTTTTGTGCCACAATGAATGTTTGGCAAAAAATAGTAAATTTTAATTCCAGCCGTTCTGAAACCAATCGGCAAATTACTCAAAATGCTTAACTCGCCGAGAAAATCACCTTTTTCCCACAATGAATGTCTGGCAAAAAATAGTAAATTTCAATGCAAGCCGTTCTGAAAGCAATCGGCAAATTACTCAAAATGCTTAACTCGCCGAGAAAATGACTTTTGTTCCACAATGAATGTCTGGCAAAAAATAGTAATTTTTAATGCAAGCTGTTCTGAAACCAATCGGTAAATTACTCAAAATGCTTAACTCGCTGAGAAAATCACTTTTTTCCCACAATGAAGGTCTGGCAAAAAATAGTAAATTTCAATGCAAGCCGTTCTGAAACCAATCGGCAAATTGCTTAACTCGCCGTGAAAATCACTTTTGTGCCACAATGAAAGTCTGGCAAAAAATAGTAAATTTCAATGCAAGCCGTTCTGAAACCAATCGGCAAACTGCTCAAAATGCTTAACTCGCCGAGAAAATCACCTTTTTCCCACAATGAATGTCTGGCAAAAAATAGGTAATTGTGATGCAAGCCGCTCTGAAACAAATCGGCAAATTACTCAAAATGCTGAACTCGCCGAGAAAATCACTTTTGTTCCACAATGAATGCCTGCAAAAAATAGTTAATTGTGATGCAAGCCGTTCTGAAACCAATCGGCAAATTATTCAAAATGCTTAACTCGCCGAGAAAATTAGTTTTATTCCCACAATGAATGTCTGGCAAAAAATAGTAAATTTCAATGCAGCCGTTCTGAAAACAATCGGCAAATTACTCAAAATGCTTAACTCGCCGGGAAAATCACTTTTGTTCCACAATGAATGCCTGGCAAAAAATAGTAAATTTCAATGCAAGCCATTCTAAAAGCAATCGGCAAATTACTCAAAATGCTTAACTGGCCGAGAAAATCACTTTTGTTCCACAATGAATGCCTGGCAAAAAATAGTTAATTGTGATGCAAGACGTTCTGAAGTCAATCGGCAAATTACTGAAAATGCTTAACACGCCGAGAAAATCACCTTTTTCCCTCAATGAATGCCTGGCAAAAAATAGTTAATTGTGATGCAAGCCATTCTGAAACCAATCGGCAAATTACTCAAAATGCTTAAATCGCCGAGAAAATCACTTTAGTTCCACAATGAATGTCTGGCAAAAAATAATAAATTTTAATGCAATCCGTTCTGAAACCAATCGGCAAATTACTCAAAATGCTTAACTGGCCGAGAAAATCACTTTTGTTCCACAATGAATGCCTGGCAAAAAATAGTTAATTGTGATGCAAGACGTTCTGAAGTCAATCGGCAAATTACTGAAAATGCTTAACACGCCGAGAAAATCACCTTTTTCCCTCAATGAATGTCTTGCAAAAAATATTAAATTTTAATGCAATCCGTTCTGAAACCAATCGGCAAATTGCTCAAAATGCTTAACTCGCCGAGAAAATCACTTTTCTTCCACAATGAATGTCTGGCAAAAAATAGTAAATTACAATGCAAGCCGTTCTGAAAGCAATCGGCAAATTACTCAAAATGCTTAACTCGCCGAGAAAATCACTTTTGTTCCACAATGAATGTCTGGCAAAAAATAGTAAATTTTAATGCAAGCTGTTCTGAAACCAATCGGTAAATTACTCAAAATGCTTCACTCGCCGAGCAAATCACTTTTTTCCCACAATGAATGTCTGGCATAAAATAGTAAATTTCAATGCAAGCCGTTCAGAAACCAATCGGCAAATTGCTCAAAATGCTTAACTCGCCGTGAAAATCACTTTTGTGCCACAATGAATGTTTGGCAAAAAATAGTAAATTTTAATTCCAGCCGTTCTGAAACCAATCGGCAAATTACTCAAAATGCTTAACTCGCCGAGAAAATCACCTTTTTCCCACAATGAATGTCTGGCAAAAAATAGTAAATTTCAATGCAAGCCGTTCTGAAAGCAATCGGCAAATTACTCAAAATGCTTAACTCGCCGAGAAAATGACTTTTGTTCCACAATGAATGTCTGGCAAAAAATAGTAATTTTTAATGCAAGCTGTTCTGAAACCAATCGGTAAATTACTCAAAATGCTTAACTCGCTGAGAAAATCACTTTTTTCCCACAATGAAGGTCTGGCAAAAAATAGTAAATTTCAATGCAAGCCGTTCTGAAACCAATCGGCAAATTGCTCAAAATGCTTAACTCGCCGTGAAAATCACTTTTGTGCCACAATGAAAGTCTGGCAAAAAATAGTAAATTTCAATGCAAGCCGTTCTGAAACCAATCGGCAAACTGCTCAAAATGCTTAACTCGCCGAGAAAATCACCTTTTTCCCACAATGAATGTCTGGCAAAAAATAGGTAATTGTGATGCAAGCCGCTCTGAAACAAATCGGCAAATTACTCAAAATGCTGAACTCGCCGAGAAAATCACTTTTGTTCCACAATGAATGCCTGCAAAAAATAGTTAATTGTGATGCAAGCCGTTCTGAAACCAATCGGCAAATTATTCAAAATGCTTAACTCGCCGAGAAAATTAGTTTTATTCCCACAATGAATGTCTGGCAAAAAATAGTAAATTTCAATGCAGCCGTTCTGAAAACAATCGGCAAATTACTCAAAATGCTTAACTCGCCGGGAAAATCACTTTTGTTCCACAATGAATGCCTGGCAAAAAATAGTAAATTTCAATGCAAGCCATTCTAAAAGCAATCGGCAAATTACTCAAAATGCTTAACTCGCCGAGAAAATGACTTTTGTTCCACAATGAATGTCTGGCAAAAAATAGTAATTTTTAATGCAAGCTGTTCTGAAACCAATCGGTAAATTACTCAAAATGCTTAACTCGCTGAGAAAATCACTTTTTTCCCACAATGAAGGTCTGGCAAAAAATAGTAAATTTCAATGCAAGCCGTTCTGAAACCAATCGGCAAATTGCTTAACTCGCCGTGAAAATCACTTTTGTGCCACAATGAAAGTCTGGCAAAAAATAGTAAATTTCAATGCAAGCCGTTCTGAAACCAATCGGCAAACTGCTCAAAATGCTTAACTCGCCGAGAAAATCACCTTTTTCCCACAATGAATGTCTGGCAAAAAATAGGTAATTGTGATGCAAGCCGCTCTGAAACAAATCGGCAAATTACTCAAAATGCTGAACTCGCCGAGAAAATCACTTTTGTTCCACAATGAATGCCTGCAAAAAATAGTTAATTGTGATGCAAGCCGTTCTGAAACCAATCGGCAAATTATTCAAAATGCTTAACTCGCCGAGAAAATTAGTTTTATTCCCACAATGAATGTCTGGCAAAAAATAGTAAATTTCAATGCAGCCGTTCTGAAAACAATCGGCAAATTACTCAAAATGCTTAACTCGCCGGGAAAATCACTTTTGTTCCACAATGAATGCCTGGCAAAAAATAGTAAATTTCAATGCAAGCCATTCTAAAAGCAATCGGCAAATTACTCAAAATGCTTAACTGGCCGAGAAAATCACTTTTGTTCCACAATGAATGCCTGGCAAAAAATAGTTAATTGTGATGCAAGACGTTCTGAAGTCAATCGGCAAATTACTGAAAATGCTTAACACGCCGAGAAAATCACCTTTTTCCCTCAATGAATGCCTGGCAAAAAATAGTTAATTGTGATGCAAGCCATTCTGAAACCAATCGGCAAATTACTCAAAATGCTTAAATCGCCGAGAAAATCACTTTAGTTCCACAATGAATGTCTGGCAAAAAATAATAAATTTTAATGCAATCCGTTCTGAAACCAATCGGCAAATTACTCAAAATGCTTAACTGGCCGAGAAAATCACTTTTGTTCCACAATGAATGCCTGGCAAAAAATAGTTAATTGTGATGCAAGACGTTCTGAAGTCAATCGGCAAATTACTGAAAATGCTTAACACGCCGAGAAAATCACCTTTTTCCCTCAATGAATGTCTTGCAAAAAATATTAAATTTTAATGCAATCCGTTCTGAAACCAATCGGCAAATTGCTCAAAATGCTTAACTCGCCGAGAAAATCACTTTTCTTCCACAATGAATGTCTGGCAAAAAATAGTAAATTACAATGCAAGCCGTTCTGAAAGCAATCGGCAAATTACTCAAAATGCTTAACTCGCCGAGAAAATCACTTTTGTTCCACAATGAATGTCTGGCAAAAAATAGTAAATTTTAATGCAAGCTGTTCTGAAACCAATCGGTAAATTACTCAAAATGCTTCACTCGCCGAGCAAATCACTTTTTTCCCACAATGAATGTCTGGCATAAAATAGTAAATTTCAATGCAAGCCGTTCAGAAACCAATCGGCAAATTGCTCAAAATGCTTAACTCGCCGTGAAAATCACTTTTGTGCCACAATGAATGTTTGGCAAAAAATAGTAAATTTTAATTCCAGCCGTTCTGAAACCAATCGGCAAATTACTCAAAATGCTTAACTCGCCGAGAAAATCACCTTTTTCCCACAATGAATGTCTGGCAAAAAATAGTAAATTTCAATGCAAGCCGTTCTGAAAGCAATCGGCAAATTACTCAAAATGCTTAACTCGCCGAGAAAATGACTTTTGTTCCACAATGAATGTCTGGCAAAAAATAGTAATTTTTAATGCAAGCTGTTCTGAAACCAATCGGTAAATTACTCAAAATGCTTAACTCGCTGAGAAAATCACTTTTTTCCCACAATGAAGGTCTGGCAAAAAATAGTAAATTTCAATGCAAGCCGTTCTGAAACCAATCGGCAAATTGCTCAAAATGCTTAACTCGCCGTGAAAATCACTTTTGTGCCACAATGAAAGTCTGGCAAAAAATAGTAAATTTCAATGCAAGCCGTTCTGAAACCAATCGGCAAACTGCTCAAAATGCTTAACTCGCCGAGAAAATCACCTTTTTCCCACAATGAATGTCTGGCAAAAAATAGGTAATTGTGATGCAAGCCGCTCTGAAACAAATCGGCAAATTACTCAAAATGCTGAACTCGCCGAGAAAATCACTTTTGTTCCACAATGAATGCCTGCAAAAAATAGTTAATTGTGATGCAAGCCGTTCTGAAACCAATCGGCAAATTATTCAAAATGCTTAACTCGCCGAGAAAATTAGTTTTATTCCCACAATGAATGTCTGGCAAAAAATAGTAAATTTCAATGCAGCCGTTCTGAAAACAATCGGCAAATTACTCAAAATGCTTAACTCGCCGGGAAAATCACTTTTGTTCCACAATGAATGCCTGGCAAAAAATAGTAAATTTCAATGCAAGCCATTCTAAAAGCAATCGGCAAATTACTCAAAATGCTTAACTCGCCGAGAAAATAACTTTTGTTCCACAATGAATGTCTGGCAAAAAATAGTAATTTTTAATGCAAGCTGTTCTGAAACTAATCGGTAAATTACTCAAAATGCTGAACTCGCCGAGAAAATCACTTTTGTTCCACAATGAATGCCTGCAAAAAAATAGTTAATTGTGATGCAAGCCGTTCTGAAACCAATCGGCAAATTATTCAAAATGCTTAACTCGCCGAGAAAATTAGTTTTATTCCCACAATGAATGTCTGGCAAAAAATAGTAAATTTCAATGCAGCCGTTCTGAAAACAATCGGCAAATTACTCAAAATGCTTAACTCGCCGAGAAAATCGCTTTTTTCCCACAATGAAAGTCTGGCAAAAAATAGTAAATTTCAATGCAAGCCGTTCTGAAAGCAATCGGTAAATTACTCAAAATGCTTAACTCGCCGAGAAAATCACTTTTTTCCCACAATGAAAGTCTGGCAAAAAGTAGTAAATTTCAATGCAAGCCGTTCTGAAACCAATCGGCAAATTACTCAAAATGCTTAACTCGCCGAGGAAATCACTTTTGTTCCACTATGAATGCCTGGCAAAAAATAGTTAATTGTGATGCAAGCCGTTCTGAAACCAATCGGCAAATTACTCAAAATGCTTAACTCGCCGAGAAAATCACTTGTCTTCCACAATGAACGCCTGGCAAAAAATAGTTAATTGTGATGCAAGCCGTTCTGAAACCAATCGGCAAATTACTCAAAATGCTGAACTCGCCGAGAAAATCACTTTTGTTCCACAATCAATGCCTGGCAAAAAATAGTTAACTGTGATGCAAGCCGTTCTGAAACCAATCGGCAAATTACTCAAAATGCTTAACTCGCCGAGAAAATCACTTTTGTTCCACAATCAATGCCTGGCAAAAAATAGTTAATTGTGATGCAAGCCAATCTGAAATCAATCGGCAAATTACTCAAATTGCTTAACTCGCCGAGAAAATCACCTTTTTCCCACAATGAATGCCTGGCAAAAAATAGTAAATTTCAATGCAAGCCGTTCTGAAAGCAATCTGCAAATTACTCAAAATGCTTAACTCGCCGAAAAAATCACTTTTGTTCCACAATGAATGCCTGGCAAAAAATAGTTAATTGTGATGCAAGCCATTCTGAAACCAATCGGCAAATTACTCAAAATGCTTAAATCGCCGAGAAAATCACTTTAGTTCCACAATGAATGTCTGGCAAAAAATAATAAATTTTAATGCAATCCGTTCTGAAACCAATCGGCAAATTACTCAAAATGCTTAACTGGCCGAGAAAATCACTTTTGTTCCACAATGAATGCCTGGCAAAAAATAGTTAATTGTGATGCAAGACGTTCTGAAGTCAATCGGCAAATTACTGAAAATGCTTAACACGCCGAGAAAATCACCTTTTTCCCTCAATGAATGTCTTGCAAAAAATATTAAATTTTAATGCAAGCCGTTCTGAAACCAATCGGCAAATTGCTCAAAATGCTTAACTCGCCGTGAAAATCACTTTTGTGCCACAATGAATGTTTGGCAAAAAATAGTAAATTTTAATTCCAGCCGTTCTGAAACCAATCGGCAAATTACTCAAAATGCTTAACTCGCCGAGAAAATCACCTTTTTCCCACAATGAATGTCTGGCAAAAAATAGTAAATTTCAATGCAAGCCGTTCTGAAAGCAATCGGCAAATTACTCAAAATGCTTAACTCGCCGAGAAAATGACTTTTGTTCCACAATGAATGTCTGGCAAAAAATAGTAATTTTTAATGCAAGCTGTTCTGAAACCAATCGGTAAATTACTCAAAATGCTTAACTCGCTGAGAAAATCACTTTTTTCCCACAATGAAGGTCTGGCAAAAAATAGTAAATTTCAATGCAAGCCGTTCTGAAACCAATCGGCAAATTGCTCAAAATGCTTAACTCGCCGTGAAAATCACTTTTGTGCCACAATGAAAGTCTGGCAAAAAATAGTAAATTTCAATGCAAGCCGTTCTGAAACCAATCGGCAAACTGCTCAAAATGCTTAACTCGCCGAGAAAATCACTTTTGTTCCACAATGAATGTCTGGCAAAAACTTATTTAATTTTAATGCAAGCCGTTCTGAAATCAATCGGCAAATTACTCAAAATGCTTAACTCGCTGAGAAAATCACCTTTTTCCCACAATGAATGTCTGGCAAAAAATAGGTAATTGTGATGCAAGCCGCTCTGAAACAAATCGGCAAATTACTCAAAATGCTGAACTCGCCGAGAAAATCACTTTTGTTCCACAATGAATGCCTGCAAAAAATAGTTAATTGTGATGCAAGCCGTTCTGAAACCAATCGGCAAATTATTCAAAATGCTTAACTCGCCGAGAAAATTAGTTTTATTCCCACAATGAATGTCTGGCAAAAAATAGTAAATTTCAATGCAGCCGTTCTGAAAACAATCGGCAAATTACTCAAAATGCTTAACTCGCCGGGAAAATCACTTTTGTTCCACAATGAATGCCTGGCAAAAAATAGTAAATTTCAATGCAAGCCATTCTAAAAGCAATCGGCAAATTACTCAAAATGCTTAACTCGCCGAGAAAATAACTTTTGTTCCACAATGAATGTCTGGCAAAAAATAGTAATTTTTAATGCAAGCTGTTCTGAAACTAATCGGTAAATTACTCAAAATGCTGAACTCGCCGAGAAAATCACTTTTGTTCCACAATGAATGCCTGCAAAAAAATAGTTAATTGTGATGCAAGCCGTTCTGAAACCAATCGGCAAATTATTCAAAATGCTTAATTCGCCGAGAAAATTAGTTTTATTCCCACAATGAATGTCTGGCAAAAAATAGTAAATTTCAATGCAGCCGTTCTGAAAACAATCGGCAAATTACTCAAAATGCTTAACTCGCCGAGAAAATCGCTTTTTTCCCACAATGAAAGTCTGGCAAAAAGTAGTAAATTTCAATGCAAGCCGTTCTGAAACCAATCGGCAAATTACTCAAAATGCTTAACTCGCCGAGAAATTCACTTTTGTTCCACTATGAATGCCTGGCAAAAAATAGTTAATTGTGATGCAAGCCGTTCTGAAACCAATCGGCAAATTACTCAAAATGCTGAACTCGCCGAGAAAATCACTTTTGTTCCACAATCAATGCCTGGCAAAAAATAGTTAACTGTGATGCAAGCCGTACTGAAACCAATCGGCAAATTACTCAAAATGCTTAACTCGCCGAGAAAATCACTTTTGTTCCACAATCAATGCCTGGCAAAAAATAGTTAATTGTGATGCAAGCCGTTCTGAAATCAATCGGCAAATTACTCAAATTGCTTAACTCGCCGAGAAAATCACCTTTTTCCCACAATGAATGCCTGGCAAAAAATAGTAAATTGCAATGCAAGCCGTTCTGAAAGCAATCTGCAAATTACTCAAAATGCTTAACTCGCCGAAAAAATCACTTTTGTTCCACAATGAATGCCTGGCAAAAAATAGTTAATTGTATTGCAAGCCGTTCTGAAACGAATCGGCAAATTACTCAAAATGCTTAACTCGCCGAGAAAATCACTTTTGTTCCACAATGAATGCCTTGCAAAAAATAGTTAATTGTGATGCTAGCCGTTCTGAAACCAATCGGCAAATTACTCAAAATGCTTAACTCGCCGAGAAAATCACTTTTGTTCCATAATGAATGCCTGGTTAAAAAATAGTTAATTGTGATGCAAGCCATTCTGAAATCAATCGGCAAATTACTCAAAATGCTTAACTCGCCGAGAAAATCACCTATTTCCCACAATGTATGTCTGGCAAAATATAGTAAATTTCAATGCAAGCCGTTCTGAAAGCCATCGGCAAATTACTCAAAATGCTTAACTCGCCGAGAAAATTACTTTTTTCCCACAATGAATGTCTGGCAAAAAATAGTAAATTTTAATTCAAGCCGTTCTGAAACCAATCGGTAAATTACTCAAAATGCTTAACTCGCCGAGAAAATCACTTTTGTTCCACAATGAATGCCTGGCAAAAATTAGTTAATTGTGATGCAAGCTGTTCTGACATCAATCGGCAAATTACTCAAAATGCTTAACTCCCCGTGAAAATCACTTTTGTTCCACAATGAATGCCTGGCAAAAAATAGTTAATTGTATTGCAAGCCGTTCTGAAACGAATCGGCAAATTACTCAAAATGCTTAACTCGCCGAGAAAATCACTTTTGTTCCACAATGAATGCCTGGCAAAAAACAGTTAATTGTGATGCAAGCCGTTCTGAAATCGATCGGCAAATTACTCAAATTGCTTAACTCGCCGAGAAAATCACCTATTTCCCACAATGAATGTCTGGCAAAATATAGTAAATTTCAATGCAAGCCATTCTGAAAGCCATCGGCAAATTACTCAAAATGCTTAACTCGCCGAGAAAATTACTTTTTTCCCACAATGAATGTCTGGCAAAAAATAGTAAATTTCAATGCAAGCCGTTCTGAAAGCAATCGGCAAATTACTCAAAATGCTTAACTCGCCGAGAAAATCACTTTTGTTCCACAATGAATGCCTGGCAAAAAATAGTTAATTGTGATGCAAGCCGTTCTGAAACCAATCGGCAAATTACTCAAAATGCTTAACTCGCCGAGAAAATTACTTTTTTCCCACAATGAATGCCTGGCAAAAATTAGTTAATTGTGATGCAAGCTGTTCTGAAATCAATCGGCAAATTACTCAAAATGCTTAACTCCCCGTGAAAATCACTTTTGTTCCACAATGAATGCCTGGCAAAAAATAGTTAATTGTATTGCAAGCCGTTCTGAAACGAATCGGCAAATTACTCAAAATGCTTAACTCGCCGAGAAAATCACTTTTGTTCCACAATGAATGCCTTGCAAAAAATAGTTAATTGTGATGCTAGCCGTTCTGAAACCAATCGACAAATTACTCAAAATGCTTAACTCGCCGAGAAAATCACTTTTGTTCCATAATGAATGCCTGGTTAAAAAATAGTTAATTGTGATGCAAGCCGTTCTGAAATCAATCGGCAAATTACTCAAAATGCTTAACTCGCCGAGAAAATCACTTTTGTTCCACAATGAATGTCTGGCAAAAAATAGTAAATTTCAATGCAAGCCGTTCTGAAACCAATCGGCAAATTACTCAAAATGCTTAACTCGCCGAGAAAATCATTTTGGTTCCACAATGAATATCTGGCAAAAAATAGTAAATTTCAATGCATGCCGTTCTGAAACCAATCGGCAAATTGCTCAAAATGCTTAACTCGCCGTGAAAATCACTTTTGTGCCACAAAGAAAGTCTGGCAAAAAATAGTAAATTTCAATGCAAGCCGTTCTGAAACCAATCGGCAAACTGCTCAAAATGCTTAACTCGCCGAGAAAATCACTTTTGTTCCACAATGAATGTCTGGCAAAAACTTATTTAATTTTAATGCAAGCCGTTCTGAAATCAATCGGCAAATTACTCAAAATGCTTAACTCGCTGAGAAAATCACCTTTTTCCCACAATGAATGTCTGGCAAAAAATAGGTAATTGTGATGCAAGCCGCTCTGAAACAATTCGGCAAATTACTCAAAATGCTGAACTCGCCGAGAAAATCACTTTTGTTCCACAATGAATGCCTGCAAAAAATAGTTAATTGTGATGCAAGCCGTTCTGAAACCAATCGGCAAATTTTTCAAAATGCTTAACTCGCCGAGAAAATTAGTTTTATTCCCACAATGAATGTCTGGCAAAAAATAGTAAATTTCAATGCAGCCGTTCTGAAAACAATCGGCAAATTACTCAAAATGCTTAACTCGCCGGGAAAATCACTTTTGTTCCACAATGAATGCCTGGCAAAAAATAGTAAATTTCAATGCAAGCCATTCTAAAAGCAATCGGCAAATTACTCAAAATGCTTAACTCGCCGAGAAAATAACTTTTGTTCCACAATGAATGTCTGGCAAAAAATAGTAATTTTTAATGCAAGCTGTTCTGAAACTAATCGGTAAATTACTCAAAATGCTGAACTCGCCGAGAAAATCACTTTTGTTCCACAATGAATGCGTGCAAAAAAATAGTTAATTGTGATGCAAGCCGTTCTGAAACCAATCGGCAAATTATTCAAAATGCTTAACTCGCCGAGAAAATTAGTTTTATTCCCACAATGAATGTCTGGCAAAAAATAGTAAATTTCAATGCAGCCGTTCTGAAAACAATCGGCAAATTACTCAAAATGCTTAACTCGCCGAGAAAATCACTTTTGTTCCACAATGAATGCCTGGCAAAAAATAGTAAATTTCAATGCAAGCCATTCTAAAAGCAATCGGCAAATTACTCAAAATGCTTAACTCGCCGAGAAAATCGCTTTTTTCCCACAATGAAAGTGTGGCAAAAAATAGTAAATTTCAATGCAAGCCGTTCTGAAAGCAATCGGTAAATTACTCAAAATGCTTAACTCGCCGAGAAAATCACTTTTTTCCCACAATGAAAGTCTGGCAAAAAGTAGTAAATTTCAATGCAAGCCGTTCTGAAACCAATCGGCAAATTGCTCAAAATGCTTAACTCGCCGTGAAAATCACTTTTGTGCCACAATGAATGTCTGGCAAAAAATTGTTAATTTCAATTCAAGCCGTTCTGAAACCAATCGGTAAATTACTCAAAATGCTTAACTCGCCGAGAAAATCACTTTTGTTCCACAATGAATGCCTGGCAAAAAATAGTAAATTTCAATGCAAGCCATTCTAAAAGCAATCGGCAAATTACTCAAAATGCTTAACTCGCCGAGAAAATCGCTTTTTTCCCACAATGAAAGTCTGGCAAAAAATAGTAAATTTCAATGCAAGCCGTTCTGAAAGCAATCGGTAAATTACTCAAAATGCTTAACTCGCCGAGAAAATCACTTTTTTCCCACAATGAAAGTCTGGCAAAAAGTAGTAAATTTCAATGCAAGCCGTTCTGAAACCAATCGGCAAATTGCTCAAAATGCTTAACTCGCCGTGAAAATCACTTTTGTGCCACAATGAATGTCTGGCAAAAAATTGTTAATTTCAATTCAAGCCGTTCTGAAACCAATCGGTAAATTACTCAAAATGCTTAACTCGCCGAGAAAATCACTTTTGTTCCACTATGAATGCCTGGCAAAAAATAGTTAATTGTGATGCAAGCCGTTCTGAAACCAATCGGCAAATTACTCAAAATGCTTAACTCGCCGAGAAAATCACTTTTGTTCCACAATCAATGCCTGGCAAAAAATAGTTAACTGTGATGCAAGCCGTTCTGAAACCAATCGGCAAATTACTCAAAATGCTTAACTCGCCGAGAAAATCACTTTTGTTCCACAATCAATGCCTGGCAAAAAATAGTTAATTGTGATGCAAGCCAATCTGAAATCAATCGGCAAATTACTCAAATTGCTTCACTCGCCGAGAAAATCACCTTTTTCCCACAATGAATGCCTGGCAAAAAATAGTAAATTTCAATGCAAGCAGTTCTGAAAGCAATCTGCAAATTACTCAAAATGCTTAACTCGCCGAGAAAATAACTTTTGTTCCACAATGAATGTCTGGCAAAAAATAGTAATTTTTAATGCAAGCTGTTCTGAAACTAATCGGTAAATTACTCAAAATGCTGAACTCGCCGAGAAAATCACTTTTGTTCCACAATGAATGCCTGCAAAAAAATAGTTAATTGTGATGCAAGCCGTTCTGAAACCAATCGGCAAATTATTCAAAATGCTTAATTCGCCGAGAAAATTAGTTTTATTCCCACAATGAATGTCTGGCAAAAAATAGTAAATTTCAATGCAGCCGTTCTGAAAACAATCGGCAAATTACTCAAAATGCTTAACTCGCCGAGAAAATCGCTTTTTTCCCACAATGAAAGTCTGGCAAAAAGTAGTAAATTTCAATGCAAGCCGTTCTGAAACCAATCGGCAAATTACTCAAAATGCTTAACTCGCCGAGAAATTCACTTTTGTTCCACTATGAATGCCTGGCAAAAAATAGTTAATTGTGATGCAAGCCGTTCTGAAACCAATCGGCAAATTACTCAAAATGCTGAACTCGCCGAGAAAATCACTTTTGTTCCACAATCAATGCCTGGCAAAAAATAGTTAACTGTGATGCAAGCCGTACTGAAACCAATCGGCAAATTACTCAAAATGCTTAACTCGCCGAGAAAATCACTTTTGTTCCACAATCAATGCCTGGCAAAAAATAGTTAATTGTGATGCAAGCCGTTCTGAAATCAATCGGCAAATTACTCAAATTGCTTAACTCGCCGAGAAAATCACCTTTTTCCCACAATGAATGCCTGGCAAAAAATAGTAAATTGCAATGCAAGCCGTTCTGAAAGCAATCTGCAAATTACTCAAAATGCTTAACTCGCCGAAAAAATCACTTTTGTTCCACAATGAATGCCTGGCAAAAAATAGTTAATTGTATTGCAAGCCGTTCTGAAACGAATCGGCAAATTACTCAAAATGCTTAACTCGCCGAGAAAATCACTTTTGTTCCACAATGAATGCCTTGCAAAAAATAGTTAATTGTGATGCTAGCCGTTCTGAAACCAATCGGCAAATTACTCAAAATGCTTAACTCGCCGAGAAAATCACTTTTGTTCCATAATGAATGCCTGGTTAAAAAATAGTTAATTGTGATGCAAGCCATTCTGAAATCAATCGGCAAATTACTCAAAATGCTTAACTCGCCGAGAAAATCACCTATTTCCCACAATGTATGTCTGGCAAAATATAGTAAATTTCAATGCAAGCCGTTCTGAAAGCCATCGGCAAATTACTCAAAATGCTTAACTCGCCGAGAAAATTACTTTTTTCCCACAATGAATGTCTGGCAAAAAATAGTAAATTTTAATTCAAGCCGTTCTGAAACCAATCGGTAAATTACTCAAAATGCTTAACTCGCCGAGAAAATCACTTTTGTTCCACAATGAATGCCTGGCAAAAATTAGTTAATTGTGATGCAAGCTGTTCTGACATCAATCGGCAAATTACTCAAAATGCTTAACTCCCCGTGAAAATCACTTTTGTTCCACAATGAATGCCTGGCAAAAAATAGTTAATTGTATTGCAAGCCGTTCTGAAACGAATCGGCAAATTACTCAAAATGCTTAACTCGCCGAGAAAATCACTTTTGTTCCACAATGAATGCCTGGCAAAAAACAGTTAATTGTGATGCAAGCCGTTCTGAAATCGATCGGCAAATTACTCAAATTGCTTAACTCGCCGAGAAAATCACCTATTTCCCACAATGAATGTCTGGCAAAATATAGTAAATTTCAATGCAAGCCATTCTGAAAGCCATCGGCAAATTACTCAAAATGCTTAACTCGCCGAGAAAATTACTTTTTTCCCACAATGAATGTCTGGCAAAAAATAGTAAATTTCAATGCAAGCCGTTCTGAAAGCAATCGGCAAATTACTCAAAATGCTTAACTCGCCGAGAAAATCACTTTTGTTCCACAATGAATGCCTGGCAAAAAATAGTTAATTGTGATGCAAGCCGTTCTGAAACCAATCGGCAAATTACTCAAAATGCTTAACTCGCCGAGAAAATTACTTTTTTCCCACAATGAATGCCTGGCAAAAATTAGTTAATTGTGATGCAAGCTGTTCTGAAATCAATCGGCAAATTACTCAAAATGCTTAACTCCCCGTGAAAATCACTTTTGTTCCACAATGAATGCCTGGCAAAAAATAGTTAATTGTATTGCAAGCCGTTCTGAAACGAATCGGCAAATTACTCAAAATGCTTAACTCGCCGAGAAAATCACTTTTGTTCCACAATGAATGCCTTGCAAAAAATAGTTAATTGTGATGCTAGCCGTTCTGAAACCAATCGACAAATTACTCAAAATGCTTAACTCGCCGAGAAAATCACTTTTGTTCCATAATGAATGCCTGGTTAAAAAATAGTTAATTGTGATGCAAGCCGTTCTGAAATCAATCGGCAAATTACTCAAAATGCTTAACTCGCCGAGAAAATCACTTTTGTTCCACAATGAATGTCTGGCAAAAAATAGTAAATTTCAATGCAAGCCGTTCTGAAACCAATCGGCAAATTACTCAAAATGCTTAACTCGCCGAGAAAATCATTTTGGTTCCACAATGAATATCTGGCAAAAAATAGTAAATTTCAATGCATGCCGTTCTGAAACCAATCGGCAAATTGCTCAAAATGCTTAACTCGCCGTGAAAATCACTTTTGTGCCACAAAGAAAGTCTGGCAAAAAATAGTAAATTTCAATGCAAGCCGTTCTGAAACCAATCGGCAAACTGCTCAAAATGCTTAACTCGCCGAGAAAATCACTTTTGTTCCACAATGAATGTCTGGCAAAAACTTATTTAATTTTAATGCAAGCCGTTCTGAAATCAATCGGCAAATTACTCAAAATGCTTAACTCGCTGAGAAAATCACCTTTTTCCCACAATGAATGTCTGGCAAAAAATAGGTAATTGTGATGCAAGCCGCTCTGAAACAATTCGGCAAATTACTCAAAATGCTGAACTCGCCGAGAAAATCACTTTTGTTCCACAATGAATGCCTGCAAAAAATAGTTAATTGTGATGCAAGCCGTTCTGAAACCAATCGGCAAATTTTTCAAAATGCTTAACTCGCCGAGAAAATTAGTTTTATTCCCACAATGAATGTCTGGCAAAAAATAGTAAATTTCAATGCAGCCGTTCTGAAAACAATCGGCAAATTACTCAAAATGCTTAACTCGCCGGGAAAATCACTTTTGTTCCACAATGAATGCCTGGCAAAAAATAGTAAATTTCAATGCAAGCCATTCTAAAAGCAATCGGCAAATTACTCAAAATGCTTAACTCGCCGAGAAAATAACTTTTGTTCCACAATGAATGTCTGGCAAAAAATAGTAATTTTTAATGCAAGCTGTTCTGAAACTAATCGGTAAATTACTCAAAATGCTGAACTCGCCGAGAAAATCACTTTTGTTCCACAATGAATGCGTGCAAAAAAATAGTTAATTGTGATGCAAGCCGTTCTGAAACCAATCGGCAAATTATTCAAAATGCTTAACTCGCCGAGAAAATTAGTTTTATTCCCACAATGAATGTCTGGCAAAAAATAGTAAATTTCAATGCAGCCGTTCTGAAAACAATCGGCAAATTACTCAAAATGCTTAACTCGCCGAGAAAATCACTTTTGTTCCACAATGAATGCCTGGCAAAAAATAGTAAATTTCAATGCAAGCCATTCTAAAAGCAATCGGCAAATTACTCAAAATGCTTAACTCGCCGAGAAAATCGCTTTTTTCCCACAATGAAAGTGTGGCAAAAAATAGTAAATTTCAATGCAAGCCGTTCTGAAAGCAATCGGTAAATTACTCAAAATGCTTAACTCGCCGAGAAAATCACTTTTTTCCCACAATGAAAGTCTGGCAAAAAGTAGTAAATTTCAATGCAAGCCGTTCTGAAACCAATCGGCAAATTGCTCAAAATGCTTAACTCGCCGTGAAAATCACTTTTGTGCCACAATGAATGTCTGGCAAAAAATTGTTAATTTCAATTCAAGCCGTTCTGAAACCAATCGGTAAATTACTCAAAATGCTTAACTCGCCGAGAAAATCACTTTTGTTCCACAATGAATGCCTGGCAAAAAATAGTAAATTTCAATGCAAGCCATTCTAAAAGCAATCGGCAAATTACTCAAAATGCTTAACTCGCCGAGAAAATCGCTTTTTTCCCACAATGAAAGTCTGGCAAAAAATAGTAAATTTCAATGCAAGCCGTTCTGAAAGCAATCGGTAAATTACTCAAAATGCTTAACTCGCCGAGAAAATCACTTTTTTCCCACAATGAAAGTCTGGCAAAAAGTAGTAAATTTCAATGCAAGCCGTTCTGAAACCAATCGGCAAATTGCTCAAAATGCTTAACTCGCCGTGAAAATCACTTTTGTGCCACAATGAATGTCTGGCAAAAAATTGTTAATTTCAATTCAAGCCGTTCTGAAACCAATCGGTAAATTACTCAAAATGCTTAACTCGCCGAGAAAATCACTTTTGTTCCACTATGAATGCCTGGCAAAAAATAGTTAATTGTGATGCAAGCCGTTCTGAAACCAATCGGCAAATTACTCAAAATGCTTAACTCGCCGAGAAAATCACTTTTGTTCCACAATCAATGCCTGGCAAAAAATAGTTAACTGTGATGCAAGCCGTTCTGAAACCAATCGGCAAATTACTCAAAATGCTTAACTCGCCGAGAAAATCACTTTTGTTCCACAATCAATGCCTGGCAAAAAATAGTTAATTGTGATGCAAGCCAATCTGAAATCAATCGGCAAATTACTCAAATTGCTTCACTCGCCGAGAAAATCACCTTTTTCCCACAATGAATGCCTGGCAAAAAATAGTAAATTTCAATGCAAGCAGTTCTGAAAGCAATCTGCAAATTACTCAAAATGCTTAACTAGAAAATTACTTTTTTCCCACAATGAATGTCTGGCAAAAAATAGTAAATTTCAATGCAAGCCGTTCTGAAAGCAATCGGTAAATTACTCAAAATGCTTAACTCGCCGAGAAAATCACTTTTTTCCCACAATGAAAGTCTGGCAAAAAGTAGTAAATTTCAATGCAAGCCGTTCTGAAACCAATCGGCAAATTGCTCAAAATGCTTAACTCGCCGTGAAAATCACTTTTGTGCCACAATGAATGTCTGGCAAAAAATTGTTAATTTCAATTCAAGCCGTTCTGAAACCAATCGGTAAATTACTCAAAATGCTTAACTCGCCGAGAAAATCACTTTTGTTCCACTATGAATGCCTGGCAAAAAATAGTTAATTGTGATGCAAGCCGTTCTGAGACCAATCGGCAAATTACTCAAAATGCTTAACTCGCCGAGAAAATCACTTGTCTTCCACAATGAACGCCTGGCAAAAAATAGTTAATTGTGATGCAAGCCGTTCTGAAACCAATCGGCAAATTACTCAAAATGCTTAACTCGCCGAGAAAATCACTTTTGTTCCACAATCAATGCCTGGCAAAAAATAGTTAACTGTGATGCAAGCCGTTCTGAAACCAATCGGCAAATTACTCAAAATGCTTAACTCGCCGAGAAAATCACTTTTGTTCCACAATCAATGCCTGGCAAAAAATAGTTAATTGTGATGCAAGCCAATCTGAAATCAATCGGCAAATTACTCAAATTGCTTCACTCGCCGAGAAAATCACCGTTTTCCCACAATGAATGCCTGGCAAAAAATAGTAAATTTCAATGCAAGCCGTTCTGAAAGCGATCTGCAAATTACTCAAAATGCTTAACTCGCCGAGAAAATTACTTTTTTCCCACAATGAATGTCTGGCAAAAAATAGTAAATTTTAATTCAAGCCGTTCTGAAACCAATCGGTAAATTACTCAAAATGCTTAACTCGCCGAGAAAATCACTTTTGTTCCACAATGAATGCCTGGCAAAAATTAGTCAATTGTGATGCAAGCTGTTCTGAAATCAATCGGCAAATTACTCAAAATGCTTAACTCCCCGTGAAAATCACTTTTGTTCCACAATGAATGCCTGGCAAAAAATAGTTAATTGTATTGCAAGCCGTTCTGAAACGAATCGGCAAATTACTCAAAATGCTTAACTCGCCGAGAAAATCACTTTTGCTCCACAATGAATGCCTGGCAAAAAACAGTTAATTGTGATGCAAACCGTTCTGAAATCGATCGGCAAATTACTCAAATTGCTTAACTCGCCGAGAAAATCACCTATTTCCCACAATGAATGTCTGGCAAAATATAGTAAATTTCAATGCAAGCCGTTCTGAAAGCCATCGGCAAATTACTCAAAATGCTTAACTCGCCGAGAAAATCACCTATTTCCCACAATGAATGTCTGGCAAAATATAGTAAATTTCAATGCAAGCCGTTCTGAAAGCCATCGGCAAATTACTCAAAATGCTTAACTCGCCGAGAAAATTACTTTTTTCCCACAATGAATGTCTGGCAAAAAATAGTAAATTTCAATGCAAGCCGTTCTGAAAGCAATCGGCAAATTACTCAAAATGCTTAACTCGCCGAGAAAATCACTTTTGTTCCACAATGAATGCCTGGCAAAAAATAGTTAATTGTGATGCAAGCCGTTCTGAAACCAATCGGCAAATTACTCAAAATGCTTAACTCGCCGAGAAAATCACTTTTGTTCCACAATGAATGCCTGGCAAAAATTAGTTAATTGTGATGCAAGCTGTTCTGAAATCAATCGGCAAATTACTCAAAATGCTTAACTCCCCGTGAAAATCACTTTTGTTCCACAATGAATGCCTGGCAAAAAATAGTTAATTGTGATGCAAGCCGTTCTGAAACCAATCGGCAAATTACTCAAAATGCTTAACTCGCCGAGAAAATCTCTTGTCTTCCACAATGAACGCCTGGCAAAAAATAGTTAATTGTGATGCAAGCCATTCTGAAACCAATCGGCAAATTACTCAAAATGCTTAACTCGCCGAGAAAATCACTTTCGTTCCACAATCAATGCCTGGCAAAAAATAGTTAACTGTGATGCAAGCCGTTCTGAAACCAATCGGCAAATTACTCAAAATGCTTAACTCGCCGAGAAAATCACTTTTGTTCCACAATCAATGCCTGGCTAAAAATAATTAATTGTGATGCAAGCCAATCTGAAATCAATCGGCAAATTACTCAAATTGCTTCACTCGCCGAGAAAATCACCTTTTTCCCACAATGAATGCCTGGCAAAAAATAGTAAATTTCAATGCAAGCCGTTCTGAAAGCAATCTGCAAATTACTCAAAATGCTTAACTCGCCGAGAAAATTACTTTTTTCCCACAATGAATGTCTGGCAAAAAATAGTAAATTTTAATTCAAGCCGTTCTGAAACCAATCGGTAAATTACTCAAAATGCTTAACTCGCCGAGAAAATCACTTTTGTTCCACAATGAATGCCTGGCAAAAATTAGTTAATTGTGATGCAAGCTGTTCTGAAATCAATCGGCAAATTACTCAAAATGCTTAACTCCCCGTGAAAATCACTTTTGTTCCACAATGAATGCCTGGCAAAAAATAGTTAATTGTGATGCAAGCCGTTCTGAAATCGATCGGCAAATTACTCAAATTGCTTAACTCGCCGAGAAAATCACCTATTTCCCACAATGAATGTCTGGCAAAATATAGTAAATTTCAATGCAAGCCGTTCTGAAAGCCATTGGCAAATTACTCAATATGCTTAACTCGCCGAGAAAATCACCTATTTCCCACAATGAATGTCTGGCAAAATATAGTAAATTTCAATGCAAGCCGTTCTGAAAGCCATCGGCAAATTACTCAAAATGCTTAACTCGCCGAGAAAATTACTTTTTTCCCACAATGAATGTCTGGCAAAAAATAGTAAATTTCAATGCAAGCCGTTCTGAAAGCAATCGGCAAATTACTCAAAATGCTTAACTCGCCGAGAAAATCACTTTTGTTCCACAATGAATGCCTGGCAAAAAATAGTTAATTGTGATGCAAGCCGTTCTGAAACCAATCGGCAAATTACTCAAAATGCTTAACTCGCCGAGAAAATCACTTTTGTTCCACAATGAATGCCTGGCAAAAATTAGTTAATTGTGATGCAAGCTGTTCTGAAATCAATCGGCAAATTACTCAAAATGCTTAACTCCCCGTGAAAATCACTTTTGTTCCACAATGAATGCCTGGCAAAAAATAGTTAATTGTGATGCAAGCCGTTCTGAAACCAATCGGCAAATTACTCAAAATGCTTAACTCGCCGAGAAAATCTCTTGTCTTCCACAATGAACGCCTGGCAAAAAATAGTTAATTGTGATGCAAGCCATTCTGAAACCAATCGGCAAATTACTCAAAATGCTTAACTCGCCGAGAAAATCACTTTTGTTCCACAATCAATGCCTGGCAAAAAATAGTTAACTGTGATGCAAGCCGTTCTGAAACCAATCGGCAAATTACTCAAAATGCTTAACTCGCCGAGAAAATCACTTTTGTTCCACAATCAATGCCTGGCAAAAAATAGTTAATTGTGATGCAAGCCAATCTGAAATCAATCGGCAAATTACTCAAATTGCTTCACTCGCCGAGAAAATCACCTTTTTCCCACAATGAATGCCTGGCAAAAAATAGTAAATTTCAATGCAAGCCGTTCTGAAAGCAATCTGCAAATTACTCAAAATGCTTAACTCGCCGAGAAAATTACTTTTTTCCCACAATGAATGTCTGGCAAAAAATAGTAAATTTCAATGCAAGCCGTTCTGAAAGCAATCGGTAAATTACTCAAAATGCTTAACTCGCCGAGAAAATCACTTTTTTCCCACAATGAAAGTCTGGCAAAAAGTAGTAAATTTCAATGCAAGCCGTTCTGAAACCAATCGGCAAATTGCTCAAAATGCTTAACTCGCCGTGAAAATCACTTTTGTGCCACAATGAATGTCTGGCAAAAAATTGTTAATTTCAATTCAAGCCGTTCTGAAACCAATCGGTAAATTACTCAAAATGCTTAACTCGCCGAGAAAATCACTTTTGTTCCACTATGAATGCCTGGCAAAAAATAGTTAATTGTGATGCAAGCCGTTCTGAAACCAATCGGCAAATTACTCAAAATGCTTAACTCGCCGAGAAAATCACTTGTCTTCCACAATGAACGCCTGGCAAAAAATAGTTAATTGTGATGCAAGCCGTTCTGAAACCAATCGGCAAATTACTCAAAATGCTTAACTCGCCGAGAAAATCACTTTTGTTCCACAATCAATGCCTGGCAAAAAATAGTTAACTGTGATGCAAGCCGTTCTGAAACCAATCGGCAAATTACTCAAAATGCTTAACTCGCCGAGAAAATCACTTTTGTTCCACAATCAATGCCTGGCTAAAAATAGTTAATTGTGATGCAAGCCAATCTGAAATCAATCGGCAAATTACTCAAATTGCTTCACTCGCCGAGAAAATCACCTTTTTCCCACAATGAATGCCTGGCAAAAAATAGTAAATTTCAATGCAAGCCGTTCTGAAAGCAATCTGCAAATTACTCAAAATGCTTAACTCGCCGAGAAAATTACTTTTTTCCCACAATGAATGTCTGGCAAAAAATAGTAAATTTTAATTCAAGCCGTTCTGAAACCAATCGGTAAATTACTCAAAATGCTTAACTCGCCGAGAAAATCACTTTTGTTCCACAATGAATGCCTGGCAAAAATTAGTTAATTGTGATGCAAGCTGTTCTGAAATCAATCGGCAAATTACTCGAAATGCTTAACTCCCCGTGAAAATCACTTTTTTTCCACAACGAATGCCTGGCAAAAAATAGTTAATTGTATTGCAAGCCGTTTTGAAACGAATCGGCAAATTACTCAAAATGCTTAACTCGCCGAGAAAATCACTTTTGTTCCACAATGAATGCCTGGCAAAAAACAGTTAATTGTGATGCAAGCCGTTCTGAAATCGATCGGCAAATTACTCAAATTGCTTAACTCGCCGAGAAAATCACCTATTTCCCACAATGAATGTCTGGCAAAATATAGTAAATTTCAATGCAAGCCGTTCTGAAAGCCATCGGCAAATTACTCAAAATGCTTAACTCGCCGAGAAAATCACCTATTTCCCACAATGAATGTCTGGCAAAATATAGTAAATTTCAATGCAAGCCGTTCTGAAAGCCATCGGCAAATTACTCAAAATGCTTAACTCGCCGAGAAAATTACTTTTTTCCCACAATGAATGTCTGGCAAAAAATAGTAAATTTCAATGCAAGCCGTTCTGAAAGCAATCGGCAAATTACTCAAAATGCTTAACTCGCCGAGAAAATCACTTTTGTTCCACAATGAATGCCTGGCAAAAAATAGTTAATTGTGATGCAAGCCGTTCTGAAACCAATCGGCAAATTACTCAAAATGCTTAACACGCCGAGAAAATCACTTTTGTTCCACAATGAATGCCTGGCATAAATTAGTTAATTGTGATGCAAGCTGTTCTGAAATCAATCGGCAAATTACTCAAAATGCTTAACTCCCCGTGAAAATCACTTTTGTTCCACAATGAATGCCTGGCAAAAAATAGTTAATTGTGATGCAAGCCGTTCTGAAAGCAATCGGCAAATTACTCAAAATGTTTAACTCGCCGAGAAAATTACTTTTTTCCCACAATGAATGTCTGGCAAAAAATAGTAAATTTCAATGCAAGCCGTTCTGAAAGCAATCGGCTAATTACTCAAAATGCTTAACTCGCCGAGAAAATCACTTTTGTTCCACAATGAATGCCTGGCAAAAAATAGTTAATTGTGATGCAAGCCGTTCTGAAATCAATCGGCAAATTACTCAAAATGCTTAACTCGCCGAGAAAATCACCTTTTTCCCCTCTCAATGAATTTCTTGCAAAAAATGGTAAATTTCAATGCAAGCCGTTCTGAAACCAATCGGCAAATTACTCAAGATGCTTAACTCGCCGTGAAAATCACTTTTGTTCCACAATGAATGCCTGGCAAAAAATAGTTAATTGTGATGCAAGCCGTTCTGAAATCAATCGGCAAATTACTCAAAATGCTTAACTCGCCGAGAAAATCACCTTTTTCCCCTCAATGAATTTCTTGCAAAAAATAGTAACTTTCAATGCAAGCCGTTCTGAAAGCAATCGGCAAATTGCTCAAAATGCTTAACTCGCCGTGAAAATCACTTTTGTGCCACAATGAATGTCTGGCAAAAAATAGTAAATTTCAATGAAAGCCGTTCTGAAACCAATCGGGAAATTACTCAAAATGCTTAACTCGCCGAGAAAATCACTTTTGTTCCACAATGAATGTCCGGCAAAAAATAGTTAATTGTGATGCAAGCCGTTCTGAAAGCAATCGGCAAATTACTCAAAATGCTTAACTCGCCGAGAAAATTACTTTTTCCCACAATGAATGTCTGGCAAAAAATAGTAAATTTCAATGCAAGCCGTTCTGAAACCAATCGGCAAATTACTCAAAATGCTTAACTCGCCGAGTAAATCACTTTTGTTCCACAATGAATGCCTGGCAAAAAATAGTTAATTGTGATGCAAGCCGTTCTGAAATTTTTTTGCCAGACTTTCATTGTGGGACAAAAGTGATTTTCTCGGCGAGTTCAGCATTTTGAGTAATTTGCCGATTTGTTTCAGAACGGCTTGAATCACAATTAACTGTTTTTTGCCAGGCGTTCATTGTGGAACACAAGTGATTTTCACGGCGAGTTAAGCATTTTGAGCAATTTGCCGATTGGTTTCAGAACGGCTTGCATTGAAATTTACTATTTTTTGCCAGACATTCATTGTGGGAAAAAAGTGATTTTCTCAGCGAGTTAAGCATTTTGAGTAATTTGCCGATTGCTTTCAGAACGGCTTGCATTGAAATTTACTATTTTTTGCCAGGCATTCATTGTGGAACAAAAGTGATTTTCTCGGCGAGTTAAGCATTTTGAGTAATTTGCCGATTGTTTTCAGAACGGCTGCATTGAAATTTACTATTTTTTGCCAGACATTCATTGTGGGAATAAAACTAATTTTCTCGGCGAGTTAAGCATTTTGAATAATTTGCCGATTGGTTTCAGAACGGCTTGCATTGTAATTTACTATTTTTTGCAGGCATTCATTGTGGAACAAAAGTGATTTTCTCGGCGAGTTAAGCATTTTGAGTAATTTACCGATTGGTTTCAGAACAGCTTGCATTAAAAATTACTATTTTTTGCCAGACATTCATTGTGGAACAAAAGTAATTTTCTCGGCGAGTTAAGCATTTTCAGTAATTTGCCGATTGCTTTCAGAACGGCTTGCATTGTAATTTACTATTTATTGCCAGACTTTCATTGTGGGAAAAAAGTGATTTTCTCGGCGAGTTAAGCATTTTGAGTAATTTACCGATTGGTTTCAGAACAACTTGCATTAAAAATTACTATTTTTTACCAGACATTCATTGTGGAACAAAAGTGATTTTCTCGGCGAGTTAAGCATTTTGAGTAATTTGCCGATTGCTTTCAGAAGGGCTGCATTGAAATTTACTATTTTTTGCCAGACATTCATTGTGGGAATAAAACTAATTTTCTCGGTGAGTTAAGCATTTTGAATAATTTGCCGATTGGTTTCAGAACGGCTTGCATCACAATTAACTATTTTTTGCCAGGCATTCATTGTGGAACAAAAGTGATTTTCTCGGCGAGTTCAGCATTTTGAGTAATTTGCCGATTTGTTTCAGAACGGCTTGCATCACAATTAACTATTTTTTGCCAGGCGTTCATTGTGGAAGAAAAGTGATTTTCTCGGCGAGTTAAGCATTTTGAGTAATTTACTGATTGGTTTCAGAGCAGCTTGCATTAAAAATTACTATTTTTTGCCAGACATTCATTGTGGGAATAAAACTAATTTTCTCGGCGAGTTAAGCATTTTGAGTAATTTGCCGATTGCTTTCAAAACGGCTTGCATCACAATTAACTATTATTTGCCAGGCATTCATTGTGGAACAAAAGTGATTTTCTCGGCGAGTTAAGCATTTTGAGTAATTTGCCGATTGGTTTCAGAACGTCATGCATCAAAATTAACTATTTTTTACCAGACATTCATTATGGGAAATAAGTGATTTGCTCGGCGAGTTAAGCATTTTGAGTAATTTGCCGATTGGTTTCAGAACGGCTTGCATCACAATTAACTATTATTTGCCAGGCATTCATTGTGGGAAACAAGTGATTTGCTCGGCGAGTTAGACATTTTGAGTAATTTACCGATTGGTTTCTGAACAGCTTGCATTGAAATTTACTACTTTATGCCAGACATTCATTGTGGGAAAAAAGTGATTTGCTCGGCGAGTTAAGCATTTTGAGTAATTTACCGATTGGTTTCAGAACAGCTTGCATTAAAATTTACTATTTTTTGCCAGACATTCATTGTGGAACAAAAGTGATTTTCTCGGCGAGTTAAGCATTTTGAGTAATTTGCCGATTGCTTTCAGAACGGCTTGCATTGAAATTTACTATTTTTTGCCAGGCATTCATTGTGGAACAAAAGTGATTTTCTCGGCGAGTTAAGCATTTTGAGTAATTTGCCGATTGTTTTCAGAACGGCTGCATTGAAATTTACTATTTTTTGCCAGACATTCATTGTGGGAATAAAACTAATTTTCTCGGCGAGTTAAGCATTTTGAATAATTTGCCGATTGGTTTCAGAACGGCTTGCATCACAATTAACTATTTTTTGCAGGCATTCATTGTGGACAAAAGTGATTTTCTCGGCGAGTTAAGCATTTTGAGTAATTTACCGATTGGTTTCAGAACAGCTTGCATTAAAAATTACTATTTTTTGCCAGACATTCATTGTGGAACAAAAGTGATTTTCTCGGCGAGTTAAGCATTTTGAGTAATTTGCCGATTGCTTTCAGAACGGCTTGCATTGTAATTTACTATTTTTTGCCAGACTTTCATTGTGGGAAAAAAGTGATTTTCTCGGCGAGTTAAGCATTTTGAGTAATTTACCGATTGGTTTCAGAACAGCTTGCATTAAAAATTACTATTTTTTACCAGACATTCATTGTGGAACAAAAGTGATTTTCTCGGCGAGTTAAGCATTTTGAGTAATTTGCCGATTGCTTTGAGAACGGCTGCATTGAAATTTACTATTTTTTGCCAGACATTCATTGTGGGAATAAAACTAATTTTCTCGGCGAGTTAAGCATTTTGAATAATTTGCCGATTGGTTTCAGAACGGCTTGCATCACAATTAACTATTTTTTGCCAGGCATTCATTGTGGAACAAAAGTGATTTTCTCGGCGAGTTAAGCATTTTGAGTAATTTGCCGATTGATTTCAGAACGGCTTGCATCACAATTAACTATTTTTTGCCAGGCATTCATTGTGGAACAAAAGTGATTTTCTCGGCGAGTTAAGCATTTTGAGTAATTTGCCGATTGGTTTCAGAACGGCTTGCATCACAATTAACTATTTTTTGTCAGGCATTCATTGTGGAACAAAAGAGATTTTCTCGGCGAGTTAAGCATTTTCAGTAATTTGCCGATTGCTTTCAGAACGGCTTGCATTGAAATTTCCTATTTTTTGCCAGGCATTCATTGTGGGAATAAAACTAATTTTCTCGGCGAGTTAAGCATTTTGAATAATTTGCCGATTGGTTTCAGAACGGCTTGCATCACAATTAACTATTTTTTGCAGGCATTCATTGTGGAACAAATGTGATTTTCTCGGCGAGTTAAGCATTTTGAGTAATTTACCGATTGGTTTCAGAACAGCTTGCATTAAAAATTACTATTTTTTGCCAGACATTCATTGTGGGAATAAAACTAATTTTCTCGGCGAGTTAAGCATTTTGAATAATTTGCCGATTGGTTTCAGAACGGCTTGCATTGAAATTTACTATTTTTTGCCAGACTTTCATTGTGGGAAAAAAGTGATTTTCTCGGCGAGTTCAGCATTTTGAGTAATTTACCGATTGGTTTCAGAACAGCTTGCATTAAAAATTACTATTTTTTGCCAGACATTCATTGTGGAACAAAAGTGATTTTCTCGGCGAGATAAGCATTTTGAGTAATTTGCCGATTGCTTTCAGAACGACTTGCATTGAAATTTACTATTTTTTGCCAGGCATTCATTGTGGAACAAAAGTGATTTTCTCGGCGAGTTAAGCATTTTGAGTAATTTGCCGATTGCTTTCAGAACGGCTTGCATTGAAATTTACTATTTTTTGCCAGTCTTTCATTGTGGGAAAAAAGTGATTTTCTCGGCGAGTTCAGCATTTTGAGTAATTTACCGATTGGTTTCAGAACAGCTTGCATTAAAAATTACTATTTTTTGCCAGACATTCATTGTGGAACAAAAGTGATTTTCTCGGCGAGTTAAGCATTTTGAGTAATTTGCCGATTGCTTTCAGAACGGCTGCATTGAAATTTACTATTTTTTGCCAGACATTCATTGTGGGAATAAAACTAATTTTCTCGGCGAGTTAAGCATTTTGAATTATTTGCCGATTGGTTTCAGAACGGCTTGCATCACGATTAACTATTTTTTGCCAGGCATTCATTGTGGAACAAAAGTGATTTTCTCGGCGAGTTAAGCATTTTGAGTAATTTGCCGATTGTTTTCAGAACGGCTGCATTGAAATTTACTATTTTTTGCCAGACATTCATTGTGGGAATAAAACTAATTTTCTCGGCGAGTTAAGCATTTTGAATAATTTGCCGATTGGTTTCAGAACGGCTTGCATCACAATTAACTATTTTTTGCAGGCATTCATTGTGGAACAAAAGTGATTTTCTCGGCGAGTTAAGCATTTTGAGTAATTTACCGATTGGTTTCAGAACAGCTTGCATTAAAAATTACTGTTTTTTGCCAGACATTCATCGTGGAACAAAAGTGATTTTCTCGGTGAGTTAAGCATTTTGAGTAATTTGCCGATTGCTTTCAGAACGGCTTGCATTGTAATTTACTATTTTTTGCCAGACTTTCATTGTGGGAAAAAAGTGATTTTCTCGGCGAGTTAAGCATTTTGAGTAATTTACCGATTGGTTTCAGAACACCTTGCATTAAAAATTACTATTTTTTACCAGACATTCATTGTGGAACAAAAGTGATTTTCTCGGCGAGTTAAGCATTTTGAGTAATTTGCCGATTGCTTTCAGAACGGCTGCATTGAAATTTACTATTTTTTGCCAGACATTCATTGTGGGAATAAAACTAATTTTCTCGGCGAGTTAAGCATTTTGAATAATTTGCCGATTGGTTTCAGAACGGCTTGCATCACAATTAACTATTTTTTGCCAGGCATTCATTGTGGAACAAAAGTGATTTTCTCGGCGAGTTAAGCATTTTGAGTAATTTGCCGATTGATTTCAGAACGGCTTGCATCACATTTAACTATTTTTTGCCAGGCATTCATTGTGGAACAAAAGTGATTTTCTCCGCGAGTTAAGCATTTTGAGTAATTTGCCGATTGGTTTCAGAACGGCTTGCATCACAATTAACTATTTTTTGTCAGGCATTCATTGTGGAACAAAAGTGATTTTCTCGGCGAGTTAAGCATTTTCAGTAATTTGCCGATTGCTTTCAGAACGGCTTGCATTGAAATTTCCTATTTTTTGCCAGGCATTCATTGTGGAACAAAAGTGATTTTCTCGGCGAGTTAAGCATTTTGAGTAATTTGCCGATTGTTTTCAGAACGGCTGCATTCAAATTTACTATTTTTTGCCAGACATTCATTGTGGGAATAAAACTAATTTTCTCGGTGAGTTAAGCATTTTGAATAATTTGCCGATTGGTTTCAGAACGGCTTGCATCACAATTAACTATTTTTTGCCAGGCATTCATTGTGGAACAAAAGTGATTTTCCCGGCGAGTTCAGCATTTTGAATAATTTGCCGAATTGTTTCAGAACGGCTTGCATCACAATTAACTATATTTTGCCAGGCGTTCATTGTGGAACAAAAGTGATTTTCTCGGCGAGTTAAGCATTTTGAGTAATTTGCCGATTGTTTTCAGAACGGCTGCATTGAAATTTACTATTTTTTGCCAGACATTCATTGTGGGAATAAAACTAATTTTCTCGGCGAGTTAAGCATTTTGAATAATTTGCCGATTGGTTTCAGAACGGCTTGCATCACAATTAACTATTTTTTACAGGCATTCATTGTGGAACAAATGTGATTTTCTCGGCGAGTTAAGCATTTTGAGTAATTTACCGATTGGTTTCAGAACAGCTTGCATTAAAAATTACTATTTTTTGCCAGACATTCATTGTGGAACAAAAGTGATTTTCTCGGCGAGTTAAGCATTTTGAGTAATTTGCCGATTGCTTTCAGAACGGCTTGCATTGTAATTTACTATTTTTTGCCAGACTTTCATTGTGGGAAAAAAGTGATTTTCTCGGCGAGTTAAGCATTTTGAGTAATTTACCGATTGGTTTCAGAACAGCTTGCATTAAAAATTACTATTTTTTACCAGACATTCATTGTGGAACAAAAGTGATTTTCTCGGCGAGTTAAGCATTTTGAGTAATTTGCCGATTGCTTTCAGAACGGCTGCATTGAAATTTACTATTTTTTGCCAGACATTCATTGTGGGAATAAAACTAATTTTCTCGGCGAGTTAAGCATTTTGAGTAATTTGCCGATTGGTTTCAGAACGGCTTGCATCACAATTAACTATTTTTTGCCAGGCATTCATTGTGGAACAAAAGTGATTTTCTCGGCGAGTTAAGAATTTTCAGTAATTTGCCGATTGCTTTCAGAACGGCTTGCATTGAAATTTACTATTTTTTGCCAGACATTCATTGTGGGAAACAAGTGATTTGCTCGGCGAGTTAAGCATTTTGAGTAATTTGCCGATTGGTTTCAGAACGGCTTGCATCACAATTAACTATTATTTGCCAGGCATTCATTGTGGGAAACAAGTGATTTGCTCGGCGAGTTAGGCATTTTGAGTAATTTACCGATTGATTTCTGAACAGCTTGCATTGAAATTTACTATTTTATGCCAGACATTCATTGTGGGAAAAAAGTGATTTGCTCGGCGAGTTAAGCATTTTGAGTAATTTACCGATTGGTTTCAGAACAGCTTGCATTAAAAATTAGCATTTTTGCCAGACATTCATTGTGGAACAAAAGTGATTTTCTCGGCGAGTTAAGCATTTTGAGTAATTTGCCGATTGCTTTCAGAACGGCTTGCATTGAAATTTACTATTTTTTGCCAGGCATTCAATGTGGAACAAAAGTGATTTTCTCGGCGAGTTAAGCATTTTGAGTAATTTGCCGATTGTTTTCAGAACGGCTGCATTGAAATTTACTATTTTTTGCCAGACATTCATTGTGGGAATAAAACTAATTTTCTCGGCGAGTTCAGCATTTTGAGTAATTTGCCGATTTGTTTCAGAACGGCTTGCATCACAATTAACTATTTTTTGCCAGGCGTTCATTGTGGAACACAAGTGATTTTCACGGCGAGTTAAGCATTTTGAGCAATTTGCCGATTGGTTTCAGAACGGCTTGCATTGAAATTTACTATTTTTTGCCAGACATTCATTGTGGGAAAAAAGTGATTTTCTCCGCGAGTTAAGCATTTTGAGTAATTTGCCGATTGTTTTCAGAACGGCTGCATTGAAATTTACTATTTTTTGCCAGACATTCATTGTGGGAATAAAACTAATTTTCTCGGCGAGTTCAGCATTTTGAGTAATTTGCCGATTTGTTTCAGAACGGCTTGCATCACAATTAACTATTTTTTGCCAGGCGTTCATTGTGGAACACAAGTGATTTTCACGGCGAGTTAAGCATTTTGAGCAATTTGCCGATTGGTTTCAGAACGGCTTGCATTGAAATTTACTATTTTTTGCCAGACATTCATTGTGGGAAAAAAGTGATTTTCTCAGCGAGTTAAGCATTTTGAGTAATTTGCCGATTGCTTTCAGAACGGCTTGCATTGAAATTTACAATTTTTTGCCAGGCATTCATTGTGGAACAAAAGTGATTTTCTCCGCGAGTTAAGCATTTTGAGTAATTTGCCGATTGCTTTCAGAACGGCTGCATTGAAATTTACTAATTTTTGCCAGACATTCATTGTGGGAATAAAACTAATTTTCTCGGCGAGTTAAGCATTTTGAGTAATTTGCCGATTGGTTTCAGAACGTCTTGCATCAAAATTAACTATTTTTTGCCAGACATTCATTGTGGGAAACAAGTGATTTGCTCGGCGAGTTAAGCATTTTGAGTAATTTGCCGATTGGTTTCAGAACGGCTTGCATCACAATTAACTATTATTTGCCAGGCATTCATTGTGGGAAACAAGTGATTTGCTCGGCGAGTTAGGCATTTTGAGTAATTTACCGATTGGTTTCTGAACAGCTTGCATTGAAATTTACTATTTTATGCCAGACATTCATTGCGGAACAAAAGTGATTTTCTCGGCGAGTTAAGCATTTTGAGTAATTTGCCGATTGTTTTCAGAACGGCTGCATTGAAATTTACTATTTTTTGCCAGAGATTCATTGTGGGAATAAAACTAATTTTCTCGGTGAGTGAAACATTTTGAATAATTTGCCGATTGGTTTCAGAACGGCTTGCATCACAATTAACTATTTTTTGCCAGGCATTCATTGTGGAACAAAAGTGATTTTCTCGGCGAGTTCAGCATTTTGAGTAATTTGCCGATTTGTTTCAGAACGGCTTGCATCACAATTAACTATTTTTTGCCAGGCGTTCATTGTGGAACACAAGTGATTTTCACGGCGAGTTAAGCATTTTGAGCAATTTGCCGATTGGTTTCAGAACGGCTTGCATTGAAATTTACTATTTTTTGCCAGACATTCATTGTGGGAAAAAAGTGATTTTCTCAGCGAGTTAAGCATTTTGAGTAATTTGCCGATTGCTTTCAGAACGGCTTGCATTGAAATTTACTATTTTTTGCCAGGCATTCATTGTGGAACAAAAGTGATTTTCTCGGCGAGTTAAGCATTTTGAGTAATTTGCCGATTGTTTTCAGAACGGCTGCATTGAAATTTACTATTTTTTGCCAGACATTCATTGTGGGAATAAAACTAATTTTCTCGGCGAGTTAAGCATTTTGAATAATTTGCCGATTGGTTTCAGAACGGCTTGCATTGTAATTTACTATTTTTTGCAGGCATTCATTGTGGAACAAAAGTGATTTTCTCGGCGAGTTAAGCATTTTGAGTAATTTACCGATTGGTTTCAGAACAGCTTGCATTAAAAATTACTATTTTTTGCCAGACATTCATTGTGGAACAAAAGTGATTTTCTCGGCGAATTAAGCATTTTCAGTAATTTGCCGATTGCTTTCAGAACGGCTTGCATTGTAATTTACTATTTTTTGCCAGACTTTCATTGTGGAAAAAAAGTGATTTTCTCGGCGAGTTAAGCATTTTGAGTAATTTACCGATTGGTTTCAGAACAACTTGCATTAAAAATTACTATTTTTTGCCAGACATTCATTGTGGAACAAAAGTGATTTTCTCGGCGAGTTAAGCATTTTGAGTAATTTGCCGATTGCTTTCAGAACGGCTTCCATTGTAATTTACTATTTTTTGCCAGACATTCATTGTGGAACAAAAGTGATTTTCTCCGCGAGTTAAGCATTTTGAATAATTTGCCGATTGCTTTCAGAACGGCTGCATTGAAATTTACTAATTTTTGCCAGACATTCATTGTGGGAATAAAACTAATTTTCTCGGCGAGTTAAGCATTTTGAGTAATTTGCCGATTGCTTTCAGAACGGCTTGCATCACAATTAACTATTATTTGCCAGGCATTCATTGTGGAACAAGAGTGATTTTCTCGGCGAGTTAAGCATTTTGAGTAATTTGCCGATTGCTTTCAGAACGGCTTGCATTGTAATTTACTATTTTTTGCCAGACATTCATTGTGGAACAAAAGTGATTTTCTCCGCGAGTTAAGCATTTTGAGTAATTTGCCGATTGCTTTCAGAACGGCTGCATTGAAATTTACTAATTTTTGCCAGACATTCATTGTGGGAATAAAACTAATTTTCTCGGCGAGTTAAGCATTTTGAGTAATTTGCCGATTGCTTTCAGAACGGCTTGCATCACAATTAACTATTATTTGCCAGGCATTCCTTGTGGAACAAAAGTGATTTTCTCGGCGAGTTAAGCATTTTGAGTAATTTGCCGATTGGTTTCAGAACGTCTTGCATCAAAATTAACTATTTTTTACCAGACATTCATTATGGGAAATAAGTGATTTGCTCGGCGAGTTAAGCATTTTGAGTAATTTGCCGATTGGTTTCAGAACGGCTTGCATCACAATTAACTATTATTTGCCAGGCATTCATTGTGGGAAACAAGTGATTTGCTCGGCGAGTTAGGCATTTTGAGTAATTTACCGATTGGTTTCTGAACAGCTTGCATTGAAATTTACTATTTTATGCCAGACATTCATTGTGGGAAAAAAGGGATTTGCTCGGCGAGTTAAGCATTTTGAGTAATTTACCGATTGGTTTCAGAACAGCTTGCATTAAAATTTACTATTTTTTGCCAGACATTCATTGTGGAACAAAAGTGATTTTCTCGGCGAGTTAAGCATTTTGAGTAATTTGCCGATTGCTTTCAGAACGGCTTGCATTGAAATTTACTATTTTTTGCCAGGCATTCATTGTGGAACAAAAGTGATTTTCTCGGCGAGTTAAGCATTTTGAGTAATTTGCCGATTGTTTTCAGAACGGCTGCATTGAAATTTACTATTTTTTGCCAGACATTCATTGTGGGAATAAAACTAATTTTCTCGGCGAGTTAAGCATTTTGAATAATTTGCCGATTGGTTTCAGAACGGCTTGCATCACAATTAACTATTTTTTGCAGGCATTCATTGTGGAACAAAAGTGATTTTCTCGGCGAGTTAAGCATTTTGAGTAATTTACCGATTGGTTTCAGAACAGCTTGCATTAAAAATTACTATTTTTTGCCAGACATTCATTGCGGAACAAAAGTGATTTTCTCGGCGAGTTAAGCATTTTGAGTAATTTGCTGATTGCTTTCAGAACGGCTTGCATTGTAATTTACTATTTTTTGCCAGACTTTCATTGTGGAAAAAAAGTGATTTTCTCGGCGAGTTAAGCATTTTGAGTAATTTACCGATTGGTTTCAGAACAGCTTGCATTAAAATTTACTATTTTTTGCCAGACATTCATTGTGGAACAAAAGTGATTTTCTCGGCGAGTTAAGCATTTTGAGTAATTTGCCGATTGCTTTCAGAACGGCTTGCATTGAAATTTACTATTTTTTGCCAGGCATTCATTGTGGAACAAAAGTGATTTTCTCGGCGAGTTAAGCATTTTGAGTAATTTGCCGATTGTTTTCAGAACGGCTGCATTGAAATTTACTATTTTTTGCCAGACATTCATTGTGGGAATAAAACTAATTTTCTCGGCGAGTTAAGCATTTTGAATAATTTGCCGATTGGTTTCAGAACGGCTTGCATCACAATTAACTATTTTTTGCAGGCATTCATTGTGGAACAAAAGTGATTTTCTCGGCGAGTTAAGCATTTTGAGTAATTTACCGATTGGTTTCAGAACAGCTTGCATTAAAAATTACTATTTTTTGCCAGACATTCATTGCGGAACAAAAGTGATTTTCTCGGCGAGTTAAGCATTTTGAGTAATTTGCTGATTGCTTTCAGAACGGCTTGCATTGTAATTTACTATTTTTTGCCAGACTTTCATTGTGGAAAAAAAGTGATTTTCTCGGCGAGTTAAGCATTTTGAGTAATTTACCGATTGGTTTCAGAACAACTTGCATTAAAAATTATTATTTTTTGCCAGACATTCATTGTGGAACAAAAGTGATTTTCTCGGCGAGTTAAGCATTTTGAGTAATTTGCCGATTGCTTTCAGAACGGCTTCCATTGTAATTTACTATTTTTTGCCAGACATTCATTGTGGAACAAAAGTGATTTTCTCCGCGAGTTAAGCATTTTGAATAATTTGCCGATTGCTTTCAGAACGGCTGCATTGAAATTTACTAATTTTTGCCAGACATTCATTGTGGGAATAAAACTAATTTTCTCGGCGAGTTAAGCATTTTGAGTAATTTGCCGATTGCTTTCAGAACGGCTTGCATCACAATTAACTATTATTTGCCAGGCATTCATTGTGGAACAAAAGTGATTTTCTCGGCGAGTTAAGCATTTTGAGTAATTTGCCGATTGCTTTCAGAACGGCTTGCATTGTAATTTACTATTTTTTGCCAGACATTCATTGTGGAACAAAAGTGATTTTCTCCGCGAGTTAAGCATTTTGAGTAATTTGCCGATTGCTTTCAGAACGGCTGCATTGAAATTTACTAATTTTTGCCAGACATTCATTGTGGGAATAAAACTAATTTTCTCGGCGAGTTAAGCATTTTGAGTAATTTGCCGATTGCTTTCAGAACGGCTTGCATCACAATTAACTATTATTTGCCAGGCATTCATTGTGGAACAAAAGTGATTTTCTCGGCGAGTTAAGCATTTTGAGTAATTTGCCGATTGGTTTCAGAACGTCTTGCATCAAAATTAACTATTTTTTACCAGACATTCATTATGGGAAATAAGTGATTTGCTCGGCGAGTTAAGCATTTTGAGTAATTTGCCGATTGGTTTCAGAACGGCTTGCATCACAATTAACTATTATTTGCCAGGCATTCATTGTGGGAAACAAGTGATTTGCTCGGCGAGTTAGGCATTTTGAGTAATTTACCGATTGGTTTCTGAACAGCTTGCATTGAAATTTACTATTTTATGCCAGACATTCATTGTGGGAAAAAAGTGATTTGCTCGGCGAGTTAAGCATTTTGAGTAATTTACCGATTGGTTTCAGAACAGCTTGCATTAAAATTTACTATTTTTTGCCAGACATTCATTGTGGAACAAAAGTGATTTTCTCGGCGAGTTAAGCATTTTGAGTAATTTGCCGATTGCTTTCAGAACGGCTTGCATTGAAATTTACTATTTTTTGCCAGGCATTCATTGTGGAACAAAAGTGATTTTCTCGGCGAGTTAAGCATTTTGAGTAATTTGCCGATTGTTTTCAGAACGGCTGCATTGAAATTTACTATTTTTTGCCAGACATTCATTGTGGGAATAAAACTAATTTTCTCGGCGAGTTAAGCATTTTGAATAATTTGCCGATTGGTTTCAGAACGGCTTGCATCACAATTAACTATTTTTTGCAGGCATTCATTGTGGAACAAAAGTGATTTTCTCGGCGAGTTAAGCATTTTGAGTAATTTACCGATTGGTTTCAGAACAGCTTGCATTAAAAATTACTATTTTTTGCCAGACATTCATTGCGGAACAAAAGTGATTTTCTCGGCGAGTTAAGCATTTTGAGTAATTTGCTGATTGCTTTCAGAACGGCTTGCATTGTAATTTACTATTTTTTGCCAGACTTTCATTGTGGGAAAAAAGTGATTTTCTCGGCGAGTTAAGCATTTTGAGTAATTTACCGATTGGTTTCAGAACAGCTTGCATTAAAAATTACTATTTTTTACCAGACATTCATTGTGGAACAAAAGTGATTTTCTCGGCGAGTTAAGCATTTTGAGTAATTTGCCGATTGCTTTCAGAACGGCTGCATTGAAATTTACTATTTTTTGCCAGACATTCATTGTGGGAATAAAACTAATTTTCTCGGCGAGTTAAGCATTTTGAATAATTTGCCGATTGGTTTCAGAACGGCTTGCAGCACAATTAACTATTTTTTGCCAGGCATTCATTGTGGAACAAAAGTGATTTTCTCGGCGAGTTAAGCATTTTGAGTAATTTGCCGATTGATTTCAGAACGGCTTGCATCACAATTAACTATTTTTTGCCAGGCATTCATTGTGGAACAAAAGTGATTTTCTCGGCGAGTTAAGCATTTTGAGTAATTTGCCGATTGGTTTCAGAACGGATTGCATCACAATTAACTATTTTTTGTCAGGCATTCATTGTGGAACAAAAGTGATTTTCTCGGCGAGTTAAGCATTTTGAGTAATTTGCCGATTGTTTTCAGAACGGCTGCATTGAAATTTACTATTTTTTGCCAGACATTCATTGTGGGAATAAAACTAATTTTCTCGGCGAGTTAAGCATTTTGAATAATTTGCCGATTGGTTTCAGAACGGCTTGCATCACAATTAACTATTTTTTGCAGGCATTCATTGTGGAACAAAAGTGATTTTCTCGGCGAGTTAAGCATTTTGAGTAATTTACCGATTGGTTTCAGAACAGCTTGCATTAAAAATTACTATTTTTTGCCAGACATTCATTGCGGAACAAAAGTGATTTTCTCGGCGAGTTAAGCATTTTGAGTAATTTGCCGATTGCTTTCAGAACGGCTTGCATTGTAATTTACTATTTTTTGCCAGACTTTCATTGTGGGAAAAAAGTGATTTTCTCGGCGAGTTAAGCATTTTGAGTAATTTACCGATTGGTTTCAGAACAGCTTGCATTAAAAATTACTATTTTTTACCAGACATTCATTGTGGAACAAAAGTGATTTTCTCGGCGAGTTAAGCATTTTGAGTAATTTGCCGACTGCTTTCAGAACGGCTGCATTGAAATTTACTATTTTTTGCCAGACATTCATTGTGGGAATAAAACTAATTTTTTCGGCGAGTTAAGCATTTTGAATAATTTGCCGATTGGTTTCAGAACGGCTTGCATCACAATTAACTATTTTTTGCCAGGCATTCATTGTGGAACAAAAGTGATTTTCTCGGCGAGTTAAGCATTTTGAGTAATTTGCCGATTGATTTCAGAACGGCTTGCATCACAATTAACTATTTTTTGCCAGGCATTCATTGTGGAACAAAAGTGATTTTCTCGGCGAGTTAAGCATTTTGAGTAATTTGCCGATTGGTTTCAGAACGGCTTGCATCACAATTAACTATTTTTTGTCAGGCATTCATTGTGGAACAAAAGAGATTTTCTCGGCGAGTTAAGCATTTTCAGTAATTTGCCGATTGCTTTCAGAACGGCTTGCATTGAAATTTACTATTTTTTGCCAAGCATTCATTGTGGGAATAAAACTAATTTTCTCGGCGCGTTAAGCATTTTGAATAATTTGCCGATTGGTTTCAGAACGGCTTGCATCACAATTAACTATTTTTTGCAGGCATTCATTGTGGAACAAATGTGATTTTCTCGGCGAGTTAAGCATTTTCAGTAATTTGCCGATTGCTTTCAGAACGGCTTGCATTGTAATTTACTATTTTTTGCCAGACTTTCATTGTGGAAAAAAAGTGATTTTCTCGGCGAGTTAAGCATTTTGAGTAATTTACCGATTGGTTTCAGAACAACTTGCATTAAAAATTACTATTTTTTGCCAGACATTCATTGTGGAACAAAAGTGATTTTCTCGGCGAGTTAAGCATTTTGAGTAATTTGCCGATTGCTTTCAGAACGGCTTCCATTGTAATTTACTATTTTTTGCCAGACATTCATTGTGGAACAAAAGTGATTTTCTCCGCGAGTTAAGCATTTTGAATAATTTGCCGATTGCTTTCTGAACGGCTGCATTGAAATTTACTAATTTTTGCCAGACATTCATTGTGGGAATAAAACTAATTTTCTCGGCGAGTTAAGCATTTTGAGTAATTTGCCGATTGCTTTCAGAACGGCTTGCATCACAATTAACTATTATTTGCCAGGCATTCATTGTGGAACAAAAGTGATTTTCTCGGCGAGTTAAGCATTTTGAGTAATTTGCCGATTGCTTTCAGAACGGCTTGCATTGTAATTTACTATTTTTTGCCAGACATTCATTGTGGAACAAAAGTGATTTTCTCCGCGAGTTAAGCATTTTGAGTAATTTGCCGATTGCTTTCAGAACGGCTGCATTGAAATTTACTAATTTTTGCCAGACATTCATTGTGGGAATAAAACTAATTTTCTCGGCGAGTTAAGCATTTTGAGTAATTTGCCGATTGCTTTCAGAACGGCTTGCATCACAATTAACTATTATTTGCCAGGCATTCATTGTGGAACAAAAGTGATTTTCTCGGCGAGTTAAGCATTTTGAGTAATTTGCCGATTGGTTTCAGAACGTCTTGCATAAAAATTAACTATTTTTTACCAGACATTCATTATGGGAAATAAGTGATTTGCTCGGCGAGTTAAGCATTTTGAGTAATTTGCCGATTGGTTTCAGAACGGCTTGCATCACAATTAACTATTATTTGCCAGGCATTCATTGTGGGAAACAAGTGATTTGCTCGGCGAGTTAGGCATTTTGAGTAATTTACCGATTGGTTTCTGAACAGCTTGCATTGAAATTTACTATTTTATGCCAGACATTCATTGTGGGAAAAAAGTGATTTGCTCGGCGAGTTAAGCATTTTGAGTAATTTACCGATTGGTTTCAGAACAGCTTGCATTAAAAATTTGCATTTTTGCCAGACATTCATTGTGGAACAAAAGTGATTTTCTCGGCCAGTTAAGCATTTTGAGTAATTTGCCGATTGCTTTCAGAACGGCTTGCATTGAAATTTACTATTTTTTGCCAGGCATTCATTGTGGAACAAAAGTGATTTTCTCGGCGAGTTAAGCATTTTGAGTAATTTACCGATTGGTTTCAGAACAGCTTGCATTAAAATTTACTATTTTTTGCCAGACATTCATTGTGGAACAAAAGTGATTTTCTCGGCGAGTTAAGCATTTTGAGTAATTTGCCGATTGCTTTCAGAACGGCTTGCATTGAAATTTACTATTTTTTGCCAGGCATTCATTGTGGAACAAAAGTGATTTTCTCGGCGAGTTAAGCATTTTGAGTAATTTGCCGATTGTTTTCAGAACGGCTGCATTGAAATTTACTATTTTTTGCCAGACATTCATTGTGGGAATAAAACTAATTTTCTAGGCGAGTTAAGCATTTTGAATAATTTGCCGATTGGTTTCAGAACGGCTTGCATCACAATTAACTATTTTTTGGAGGCATTCATTGTGGAACAAAAGTGATTTTCTCGGCGAGTTAAGCATTTTGAGTAATTTACCGATTGGTTTCAGAACAGCTTGCATTAAAAATTACTATTTTTTGCCAGACATTCATTGCGGAACAAAAGTGATTTTCTCGGCGAGTTAAGCATTTTGAGTAATTTGCTGATTGCTTTCAGAACGGCTTGCATTGTAATTTACTATTTTTTGCCAGACTTTCATTGTGGAAAAAAAGTGATTTTCTCGGCGAGTTAAGCATTTTGAGTAATTTACCGATTGGTTTCAGAACAACTTGCATTAAAAATTACTATTTTTTGCCAGACATTCATTGTGGAACAAAAGTGATTTTCTCGGCGAGTTAAGCATTTTGAGTAATTTGCCGATTGCTTTCAGAACGGCTTCCATTGTAATTTACTATTTTTTGCCAGACATTCATTGTGGAACAAAAGTGATTTTCTCCGCGAGTTAAGCATTTTGAATAATTTGCCGATTGCTTTCAGAACGGCTGCATTGAAATTTACTAATTTTTGCCAGACATTCATTGTGGGAATAAAACTAATTTTCTCGGCGAGTTAAGCATTTTGAGTAATTTGCCGATTGCTTTCAGAACGGCTTGCATCACAATTAACTATTATTTGCCAGGCATTCATTGTGGAACAAAAGTGATTTTCTCGGCGAGTTAAGCATTTTGAGTAATTTGCCGATTGCTTTCAGAACGGCTTGCATTGTAATTTACTATTTTTTGCCAGACATTCATTGTGGAACAAAAGTGATTTTCTCCGCGAGTTAAGCATTTTGAGTAATTTGCCGATTGCTTTCAGAACGGCTGCATTGAAATTTACTAATTTTTGCCAGACATTCATTGTGGGAATAAAACTAATTTTCTCGGCGAGTTAAGCATTTTGAGTAATTTGCCGATTGCTTTCAGAACGGCTTGCATCACAATTAACTATTATTTGCCAGGCATTCATTGTGGAACAAAAGTGATTTTCTCGGCGAGTTAAGCATTTTGAGTAATTTGCCGATTGGTTTCAGAACGTCTTGCATCAAAATTAACTATTTTTTACCAGACATTCATTATGGGAAATAAGTGATTTGCTCGGCGAGTTAAGCATTTTGAGTAATTTGCCGATTGGTTTCAGAACGGCTTGCATCACAATTAACTATTATTTGCCAGGCATTCATTGTGGGAAACAAGTGATTTGCTCGGCGAGTTAGGCATTTTGAGTAATTTACCGATTGGTTTCTGAACAGCTTGCATTGAAATTTACTATTTTATGCCAGACATTCATTGTGGGAAAAAAGTGATTTGCTCGGCGAGTTAAGCATTTTGAGTAATTTACCGATTGGTTTCAGAACAGCTTGCATTAAAATTTACTATTTTTTGCCAGACATTCATTGTGGAACAAAAGTGATTTTCTCGGCGAGTTAAGCATTTTGAGTAATTTGCCGATTGCTTTCAGAACGGCTTGCATTGAAATTTACTATTTTTTGCCAGGCATTCATTGTGGAACAAAAGTGATTTTCTCGGCGAGTTAAGCATTTTGAGTAATTTGCCGATTGTTTTCAGAACGGCTGCATTGAAATTTACTATTTTTTGCCAGACATTCATTGTGGGAATAAAACTAATTTTCTCGGCGAGTTAAGCATTTTGAATAATTTGCCGATTGGTTTCAGAACGGCTTGCATCACAATTAACTATTTTTTGCAGGCATTCATTGTGGAACAAAAGTGATTTTCTCGGCGAGTTAAGCATTTTGAGTAATTTACCGATTGGTTTCAGAACAGCTTGCATTAAAAATTACTATTTTTTGCCAGACATTCATTGCGGAACAAAAGTGATTTTCTCGGCGAGTTAAGCATTTTGAGTAATTTGCTGATTGCTTTCAGAACGGCTTGCATTGTAATTTACTATTTTTTGCCAGACTTTCATTGTGGGAAAAAAGTGATTTTCTCGGCGAGTTAAGCATTTTGAGTAATTTACCGATTGGTTTCAGAACAGCTTGCATTAAAAATTACTATTTTTTACCAGACATTCATTGTGGAACAAAAGTGATTTTCTCGGCGAGTTAAGCATTTTGAGTAATTTGCCGATTGCTTTCAGAACGGCTGCATTGAAATTTACTATTTTTTGCCAGACATTCATTGTGGGAATAAAACTAATTTTCTCGGCGAGTTAAGCATTTTGAATAATTTGCCGATTGGTTTCAGAACGGCTTGCAGCACAATTAACTATTTTTTGCCAGGCATTCATTGTGGAACAAAAGTGATTTTCTCGGCGAGTTAAGCATTTTGAGTAATTTGCCGATTGATTTCAGAACGGCTTGCATCACAATTAACTATTTTTTGCCAGGCATTCATTGTGGAACAAAAGTGATTTTCTCGGCGAGTTAAGCATTTTGAGTAATTTGCCGATTGGTTTCAGAACGGATTGCATCACAATTAACTATTTTTTGTCAGGCATTCATTGTGGAACAAAAGTGATTTTCTCGGCGAGTTAAGCATTTTGAGTAATTTGCCGATTGTTTTCAGAACGGCTGCATTGAAATTTACTATTTTTTGCCAGACATTCATTGTGGGAATAAAACTAATTTTCTCGGCGAGTTAAGCATTTTGAATAATTTGCCGATTGGTTTCAGAACGGCTTGCATCACAATTAACTATTTTTTGCAGGCATTCATTGTGGAACAAAAGTGATTTTCTCGGCGAGTTAAGCATTTTGAGTAATTTACCGATTGGTTTCAGAACAGCTTGCATTAAAAATTACTATTTTTTGCCAGACATTCATTGCGGAACAAAAGTGATTTTCTCGGCGAGTTAAGCATTTTGAGTAATTTGCCGATTGCTTTCAGAACGGCTTGCATTGTAATTTACTATTTTTTGCCAGACTTTCATTGTGGGAAAAAAGTGATTTTCTCGGCGAGTTAAGCATTTTGAGTAATTTACCGATTGGTTTCAGAACAGCTTGCATTAAAAATTACTATTTTTTACCAGACATTCATTGTGGAACAAAAGTGATTTTCTCGGCGAGTTAAGCATTTTGAGTAATTTGCCGATTGCTTTCAGAACGGCTGCATTGAAATTTACTATTTTTTGCCAGACATTCATTGTGGGAATAAAACTAATTTTCTCGGCGAGTTAAGCATTTTGAATAATTTGCCGATTGGTTTCAGAACGGCTTGCATCACAATTAACTATTTTTTGCCAGGCATTCATTGTGGAACAAAAGTGATTTTCTCGGCGAGTTAAGCATTTTGAGTAATTTGCCGATTGATTGCAGAACGGCTTGCATCACAATTAACTATTTTTTGCCAGGCATTCATTGTGGAACAAAAGTGATTTTCTCGGCGAGTTAAGCATTTTGAGTAATTTGCCGATTGGTTTCAGAACGGCTTGCATCACAATTAACTATTTTTTGTCAGGCATTCATTGTGGAACAAAAGAGATTTTCTCGGCGAGTTAAGCATTTTCAGTAATTTGCCGATTGCTTTCAGAACGGCTTGCATTGAAATTTACTATTTTTTGCCAAGCATTCATTGTGGGAATAAAACTAATTTTCTCGGCGCGTTAAGCATTTTGAATAATTTGCCGATTGGTTTCAGAACGGCTTGCATCACAATTAACTATTTTTTGCAGGCATTCATTGTGGAACAAATGTGATTTTCTCGGCGAGTTAAGCATTTTGAGTAATTTACCGATTGGTTTCAGAACAGCTTGCATTAAAAATTACTATTTTTTGCCAGACATTCATTGTGGAACAAAAGTGATTTTCTCGGCGAGTTAAGCATTTTGAGTAATTTGCCGATTGCTTTCAGAACGGCTTGCATTGTAATTTACTATTTTTTGCCAGACTTTCATTGTGGGAAAAAAGTGATTTTCTCGGCGAGTTAAGCATTTTGAGTAATTTACCGATTGGTTTCAGAACAGCTTGCATTAAAAATTACTATTTTTTACCAGACATTCATTGTGGAACAAAAGTGATTTTCTCGGCGAGTTAAGCATTTTGAGTAATTTGCCGATTGCTTTCAGAACGGCTGCATTGAAATTTACTATTTTTTGCCAGACATTCATTGTGGGAATAAAACTAATTTTCTCGGCGAGTTAAGCATTTTGAATAATTTGCCGATTGGTTTCAGAACGGCTTGCATCAGAATTAACTATTTTTTGCCAGGCATTCATTGTGGAACAAAAGTGATTTTCTCGGCGAGTTAAGCATTTTGAGTAATTTGCCGATTGATTTCAGAACGGCTTGCATCACAATTAACTATTTTTTGCCAGGCATTCATTGTGGAACAAAAGTGATTTTCTCGGCGAGTTAAGCATTTTGAGTAATTTGCCGATTGGTTTCAGAACGGCTTGCATCACAATTAACTATTTTTTTTGCCAGGCATTCATTGTGGAACAAAAGTGATTTTCTCGGCGAGTTAAGAATTTTCAGTAATTTGCCGATTGCTTTCAGAACGGCTTGCATTGAAATTTACTATTTTTTGCCAGGCATTCATTGTGGAACAAAAGTGATTTTCTCCGCGAGTTAAGCATTTTGAGTAATTTGCCGATTGCTTTCAGAACGGCTGCATTGAAATTTACTAATTTTTGCCAGACATTCATTGTGGGAATAAAACTAATTTTCTCGGCGAGTTAAGCATTTTGAGTAATTTGCCGATTGGTTTCAGAACGTCTTGCATCAAAATTAACTATTTTTTGCCAGACATTCATTGTGGGAAACAAGTGATTTGCTCGGCGAGTTAAGCATTTTGAGTAATTTGCCGATTGGTTTCAGAACGGCTTGCATCACAATTAACTATTATTTGCCAGGCATTCATTGTGGGAAACAAGTGATTTGCTCGGCGAGTTAGGCATTTTGAGTAATTTACCGATTGGTTTCTGAACAGCTTGCATTGAAATTTACTATTTTATGCCAGACATTCATTGTGGGAAAAAAGTGATTTGCTCGGCGAGTTAAGCATTTTGAGTAATTTACCGATTGGTTTCAGAACAGCTTGCATTAAAAATTAGCATTTTTGCCAGACATTCATTGTGGAACAAAAGTGATTTTCTCGGCGAGTTAAGCATTTTGAGTAATTTGCCGATTGCTTTCAGAACGGCTTGCATTGAAATTTACTATTTTTTGCCAGGTATTCATTGTGGAACAAAAGTGATTTTCTCGGCGAGTTAAGCATTTTGAGTAATTTGCCGATTGTTTTCAGAACGGCTGCATTGAAATTTACTATTTTTTGCCAGACATTCATTGTGGGAATAAAACTAATTTTCTCGGTGAGTGAAACATTTTGAATAATTTGCCGATTGGTTTCAGAACGGCTTGCATCACAATTAACTATTTTTTGCCAGGCATTCATTGTGGAACAAAAGTGATTTTCTCGGCGAGTTCAGCATTTTGAGTAATTTGCCGATTTGTTTCAGAACGGCTTGCATTAAAAATTACTATTTTTTGCCAGACATTCATTGTGGAACAAAAGTGATTTTCTCGGCGAGTTAAGCATTTTGAGTAATTTGCTGATTGCTTTCAGAACGGCTTGCATTGTAATTTACTATTTTTTGCCAGACTTTCATTGTGGGAAAAAAGTGATTTTCTCGGCGAGTTAAGCATTTTGAGTAATTTACCGATTGGTTTCAGAACAGCTTGCATTAAAAATTACTATTTTTTACCAGACATTCATTGTGGAACAAAAGTGATTTTCTCGGCGAGTTAAGCATTTTGAGTAATTTGCCGATTGCTTTCAGAACGGCTGCATTGAAATTTACTATTTTTTGCCAGACATTCATTGTGGGAATAAAACTAATTTTCTCGGCGAGTTAAGCATTTTGAATAATTTGCCGATTGGTTTCAGAACGGCTTGCAGCACAATTAACTATTTTTTGCCAGGCATTCATTGTGGAACAAAAGTGATTTTCTCGGCGAGTTAAGCATTTTGAGTAATTTGCCGATTGATTTCAGAACGGCTTGCATCACAATTAACTATTTTTTGCCAGGCATTCATTGTGGAACAAAAGTGATTTTCTCGGCGAGTTAAGCATTTTGAGTAATTTGCCGATTGGTTTCAGAACGGATTGCATCACAATTAACTATTTTTTGTCAGGCATTCATTGTGGAACAAAAGTGATTTTCTCGGCGAGTTAAGCATTTTGAGTAATTTGCCGATTGTTTTCAGAACGGCTGCATTGAAATTTACTATTTTTTGCCAGACATTCATTGTGGGAATAAAACTAATTTTCTCGGCGAGTTAAGCATTTTGAATAATTTGCCGATTGGTTTCAGAACGGCTTGCATCACAATTAACTATTTTTTGCAGGCATTCATTGTGGAACAAAAGTGATTTTCTCGGCGAGTTAAGCATTTTGAGTAATTTACCGATTGGTTTCAGAACAGCTTGCATTAAAAATTACTATTTTTTGCCAGACATTCATTGCGGAACAAAAGTGATTTTCTCGGCGAGTTAAGCATTTTGAGTAATTTGCCGATTGCTTTCAGAACGGCTTGCATTGTAATTTACTATTTTTTGCCAGACTTTCATTGTGGGAAAAAAGTGATTTTCTCGGCGAGTTAAGCATTTTGAGTAATTTACCGATTGGTTTCAGAACAGCTTGCATTAAAAATTACTATTTTTTACCAGACATTCATTGTGGAACAAAAGTGATTTTCTCGGCGAGTTAAGCATTTTGAGTAATTTGCCGATTGCTTTCAGAACGGCTGCATTGAAATTTACTATTTTTTGCCAGACATTCATTGTGGGAATAAAACTAATTTTCTCGGCGAGTTAAGCATTTTGAATAATTTGCCGATTGGTTTCAGAACGGCTTGCATCACAATTAACTATTTTTTGCCAGGCATTCATTGTGGAACAAAAGTGATTTTCTCGGCGAGTTAAGCATTTTGAGTAATTTGCCGATTGATTGCAGAACGGCTTGCATCACAATTAACTATTTTTTGCCAGGCATTCATTGTGGAACAAAAGTGATTTTCTCGGCGAGTTAAGCATTTTGAGTAATTTGCCGATTGGTTTCAGAACGGCTTGCATCACAATTAACTATTTTTTGTCAGGCATTCATTGTGGAACAAAAGAGATTTTCTCGGCGAGTTAAGCATTTTCAGTAATTTGCCGATTGCTTTCAGAACGGCTTGCATTGAAATTTACTATTTTTTGCCAAGCATTCATTGTGGGAATAAAACTAATTTTCTCGGCGCGTTAAGCATTTTGAATAATTTGCCGATTGGTTTCAGAACGGCTTGCATCACAATTAACTATTTTTTGCAGGCATTCATTGTGGAACAAATGTGATTTTCTCGGCGAGTTAAGCATTTTGAGTAATTTACCGATTGGTTTCAGAACAGCTTGCATTAAAAATTACTATTTTTTGCCAGACATTCATTGTGGAACAAAAGTGATTTTCTCGGCGAGTTAAGCATTTTGAGTAATTTGCCGATTGCTTTCAGAACGGCTTGCATTGTAATTTACTATTTTTTGCCAGACTTTCATTGTGGGAAAAAAGTGATTTTCTCGGCGAGTTAAGCATTTTGAGTAATTTACCGATTGGTTTCAGAACAGCTTGCATTAAAAATTACTATTTTTTACCAGACATTCATTGTGGAACAAAAGTGATTTTCTCGGCGAGTTAAGCATTTTGAGTAATTTGCCGATTGCTTTCAGAACGGCTGCATTGAAATTTACTATTTTTTGCCAGACATTCATTGTGGGAATAAAACTAATTTTCTCGGCGAGTTAAGCATTTTGAATAATTTGCCGATTGGTTTCAGAACGGCTTGCATCAGAATTAACTATTTTTTGCCAGGCATTCATTGTGGAACAAAAGTGATTTTCTCGGCGAGTTAAGCATTTTGAGTAATTTGCCGATTGATTTCAGAACGGCTTGCATCACAATTAACTATTTTTTGCCAGGCATTCATTGTGGAACAAAAGTGATTTTCTCGGCGAGTTAAGCATTTTGAGTAATTTGCCGATTGGTTTCAGAACGGCTTGCATCACAATTAACTATTTTTTTTGCCAGGCATTCATTGTGGAACAAAAGTGATTTTCTCGGCGAGTTAAGAATTTTCAGTAATTTGCCGATTGCTTTCAGAACGGCTTGCATTGAAATTTACTATTTTTTGCCAGGCATTCATTGTGGAACAAAAGTGATTTTCTCCGCGAGTTAAGCATTTTGAGTAATTTGCCGATTGCTTTCAGAACGGCTGCATTGAAATTTACTAATTTTTGCCAGACATTCATTGTGGGAATAAAACTAATTTTCTCGGCGAGTTAAGCATTTTGAGTAATTTGCCGATTGGTTTCAGAACGTCTTGCATCAAAATTAACTATTTTTTGCCAGACATTCATTGTGGGAAACAAGTGATTTGCTCGGCGAGTTAAGCATTTTGAGTAATTTGCCGATTGGTTTCAGAACGGCTTGCATCACAATTAACTATTATTTGCCAGGCATTCATTGTGGGAAACAAGTGATTTGCTCGGCGAGTTAGGCATTTTGAGTAATTTACCGATTGGTTTCTGAACAGCTTGCATTGAAATTTACTATTTTATGCCAGACATTCATTGTGGGAAAAAAGTGATTTGCTCGGCGAGTTAAGCATTTTGAGTAATTTACCGATTGGTTTCAGAACAGCTTGCATTAAAAATTAGCATTTTTGCCAGACATTCATTGTGGAACAAAAGTGATTTTCTCGGCGAGTTAAGCATTTTGAGTAATTTGCCGATTGCTTTCAGAACGGCTTGCATTGAAATTTACTATTTTTTGCCAGGTATTCATTGTGGAACAAAAGTGATTTTCTCGGCGAGTTAAGCATTTTGAGTAATTTGCCGATTGTTTTCAGAACGGCTGCATTGAAATTTACTATTTTTTGCCAGACATTCATTGTGGGAATAAAACTAATTTTCTCGGTGAGTGAAACATTTTGAATAATTTGCCGATTGGTTTCAGAACGGCTTGCATCACAATTAACTATTTTTTGCCAGGCATTCATTGTGGAACAAAAGTGATTTTCTCGGCGAGTTCAGCATTTTGAGTAATTTGCCGATTTGTTTCAGAACGGCTTGCATTAAAAATTACTATTTTTTGCCAGACATTCATTGTGGAACAAAAGTGATTTTCTCGGCGAGTCAAGCATTTTCAGTAATTTGCCGATTGCTTTCAGAACGGCTTGCATTGTAATTTACCATTTTTTGCCAGACTTTCATTGTGGGAAAAAAGTGATTTTCTCGGCGAGTTAAGCATTTTGAGTAATTTACCGATTGGTTTCAGAACAACTTGCATTAAAAATTACTATTTTTTACCAGACATTCATTGTGGAACAAAAGTGATTTTCTCGGCGAGTTAAGCATTTTGAGTAATTTGCCGATTGCTTTCAGAACGGCTGCATTGAAATTTACTATTTTTTGCCAGACATTCATTGTGGGAATAAAACTAATTTTCTCGGTGAGTTAAGCATTTTGAATAATTTGCCGATTGGTTTCAGAACGGCTTGCATCACAATTAACTATTTTTTGCCAGGCGTTCATTGTGGAACAAAAGTGATTTTCTCGGCGAGTTAAGCATTTTGAGTAATTTACTGATTGGTTTCAGAGCAGCATGCATTAAAAATTACTATTTTTTGCCATACATTCATTGTGGAACAAAAGTGATTTTCTCGGCGAGTTAAGCATTTTGAGTAATTTGCCGATTGCTTTCAGAACGGCTTGCATTGTAATTTACTATTTTTTGCCAGACATTCATTGTGGAACAAAAGTGATTTTCTCCGCGAGTTAAGCATTTTAAGTAATTTGCCGATTGCTTTCAGAACGGCTGCATTGAAATTTACTAATTTTTGCCAGACATTCATTGTGGGAATAAAACTAATTTTCTCGGCGAGTTAAGCATTTTGAGTAATTTGCCGATTGCTTTCAGAACGGCTTGCATCACAATTAACTATTATTTGCCAGGCATTCATTGTGGAACAAAAGTGATTTTCTCGGCGCGTTAAGCATTTTGAGTAATTTGCCGATTGGTTTCAGAACGTCTTGCATCAAAATTAACTATTTTTTACCAGACATTCATTATGGGAAATAAGTGATTTGCTCGGCGAGTTAAGCATTTTGAGTAATTTGCCGATTGGTTTCAGAACGGCTTGCATCACAATTAACTATTATTTGCCAGGCATTCATTGTGGGAAACAAGTGATTTGCTCGGCGAGTTAGGCATTTTGAGTAATTTACCGATTGGTTTCTGAACAGCTTGCATTGAAATTTACTATTTTATGCCAGGCATTCATTGTGTGAAAAAAGTGATTTTCTCGGCGAGTTAAGCATTTTGAGTAATTTGCCGATTGCTTTCAGAACGGCTTGCATCACAATTAACTATTTTTTGCCAGGCATTCATTGTGGAACAAAAGTGATTTTCTCGGCGAGTTAAGCATTTTGAGTAATTTGCCGATTGGTTTCAGAACGGCTTGCATCACAATTAACTATTTTTTGTCAGGCATTCATTGTGGAACAAAAGTGATTTTCTCGGCGAGTTAAGCATTTTGAGTAATTTGCCGATTGTTTTCAGAACGGCTGCATTGAAATTTACTATTTTTTGCCAGACATTCATTGTGGGAATAAAACTAATTTTCTCGGCGAGTTAAGCATTTTGAATAATTTGCCGATTGGTTTCAGAACGGCTTGCATCACAATTAACTATTTTTTGCAGGCATTCATTGTGAACAAAAGTGATTTTCTCGGCGAGTTAAGCATTTTGAGTAATTTACCGATTGGTTTCAGAACAGCTTGCATTAAAAATTACTATTTTTTGCCAGACATTCATTGTGGAACAAAAGTGATTTTCTCGGCGAGTTAAGCATTTTGAGTAATTTGCCGATTCCTTTCAGAACGGCTTGCATTGAAATTTACTATTTTTTGCCAGACTTTCATTGTGGGAAAAAAGTGATTTTCTCGGCGAGTTAAGCATTTTGAGTAATTTACCGATTGGTTTCAGAACAGCTTGCATTAAAAATTACTATTTTTTACCAGACATTCATTGTGGAACAAAAGTGATTTTCTCGGCGAGTTAAGCATTTTGAGTAATTTGCCGATTGCTTTCAGAACGGCTGCATTGAAATTTACTATTTTTTGCCAGACATTCATTGTGGGAATAAAACTAATTTTCTCGGCGAGTTAAGCATTTTGAATAATTTGCCGATTGGTTTCAGAACGGCTTGCATCACAATTAACTATTTTTTGCCAGGCATTCATTGTGGAACAAAAGTGATTTTCTCGTCGAGTTAAGCATTTTGAGTAATTTGCCGATTGATTTCAGAACGGCTTGCATCACAATTAACTATTTTTTGCCAGGCATTCATTGTGGAACAAAAGTGATTTTCTCGGCGAGTTAAGCATTTTGAGTAATTTGCCGATTGGTTTCAGAACGGCTTGCATCACAATTAACTATTTTTTGTCAGGCATTCATTGTGGAACAAAAGTGATTTTCTCGGCGAGTTAAGCATTTTCAGTAATTTGCCGATTGCTTTCAGAACGGCTTGCATTGAAATTTACTATTTTTTGCCAGGCATTCATTGTGGAACAAAAGTGATTTTCTCGGCGAGTTCAGCATTTTGAGTAATTTGCCGATTTGTTTCAGAACGGCTTGCATTACAATTAACTATTTTTTGCCAGGCGTTCATTGTGGAACAAAAGTGATTTTCTCGGCGAGTTAAGCATTTTGAGTAATTTGCCGATTGTTTTCAGAACGGCTGCATTGAAATTTACTATTTTTTGCCAGACATTCATTGTGGGAATAAAACTAATTTTCTCGGCGAGTTAAGCATTTTGAATAATTTGCCGATTGGTTTCAGAACGGCTTGCATCACAATTAACTATTTTTTGCAGGCATTCATTGTGGAACAAATGTGATTTTCTCGGCGAGTTAAGCATTTTGAGTAATTTACCGATTGGTTTCAGAACAGCTTGCATTAAAAATTACTATTTTTTGCCAGACATTCATTGTGGAAGAAAAGTGATTTTCTCGGCGAGTTAAGCATTTTGAGTAATTTGCCGATTGCTTTCAGAACGGCTGCATTGAAATTTACTATTTTTTGCCAGACATTCATTGTGGGAATAAAACTAATTTTCTCGGCGAGTTAAGCATTTTGAATAATTTGCCGATTGGTTTCAGAACGGCTTGCATCACAATTAACCATTTTTTGCCAGGCATTCATTGTGGAACAAAAGTGATTTTCTCGGCGAGTTAAGAATTTTCAGTAATTTGCCGATTGCTTTCAGAACGGCTTGCATTGAAATTTACTATTTTTTGCCAGGCATTCATTGTGGAACAAAAGTGATTTTCTCCGCGAGTTAAGCATTTTGAGTAATTTGCCGATTGCTTTCAGAACGGCTGCATTGAAATTTACTAATTTTTGCCAGACATTCATTGTGGGAATAAATTAATTTTCTCGGCGAGTTAAGCATTTTGAGTAATTTGCCGATTGGTTTCAGAACGTCTTGCATCACAATTAACTATTTTTTGCCAGGCGTTCATTGTGGAACACAAGTGATTTTCACGGCGAGTTAAGCATTTTGAGCAATTTGCCGATTGGTTTCAGAACGGCTTGCATTGAAATTTACTATTTTTCACCAGACATTCATTGTGGAGCAAAAGTGATTTTCTCGGCGAGTTCAGCATTTTGAGTAATTTGCCGATTGCTTTCAGAACGGCTGCATTGAAATTTACTATTTTTTGCCAGACATTCATTGTGGGAATAAAACTAATTTTCTCGGCGAGTTAAGCATTTTGAATAATTTGCCGATTGGTTTCAGAACGGCTTGCATCACAATTAACTATTTTTTGCCAGGCATTCATTGTGGAACAAAAGTGATTTTCTCGGCGAGTTAAGCATTTTGAGTAATTTGCCGATTGATTTCAGAACGGCTTGCATCACAATTAACTATTTTTTGCCAGGCATTCATTGTGGAACAAAAGTGATTTTCTCGGCGAGTTAAGCATTTTGAGTAATTTGCCGATTGGTTTCAGAACGGCTTGCATCACAATTAACTATTTTTTGCCAGGCATTCATTGTGGAACAAAAGTGATTTTCTCGGCGAGTTAAGAATTTTCAGTAATTTGCCGATTGGTTTCAGAACGGCTTGCATTGAAATTTACTATTTTTTGCCAGACATTCATTGTGGGAAAAAGGTGATTTTCTCAGCGAGTTAAGCATTTTGAGTAATTTGCCGATTGATTTCAAAACGGCTTGCATCACAATTATCTTTTTTTGCCAGGCATTGTTTGTGGAACAAAAGTGATTTTCTCGGCGAGTTAAGCATTTTGAGTAATTTGCCGATTGGTTTCAGAACGGCTTGCATCACAGTTAACTATTTTTTGCCAGGCATTGATTGTGGAACAAAAGTGATTTTCTCGGCGAGTTAAGCATTTTGAGTAATTTGCCGATTGGTTTCAGAACTGCTTGCATCACAATTAACTATTTTTTGCCAGGCATTCATTGTGGAACAAAAGTGATTTTCTCGGCGAGTTAAGCATTTTGAGTAATTTACCGATTGGTTTCAGAACGGCTTGAATTGAAATTTACTATTTTTAGCCAGACATTCATTGTGGGACAAAAGTGATTTTCACGGCGAGTTAAGCATTCTGAGCAATTTGCCGATTGGTTTCAGAACGGCTTGCATTGAAATTTACTATTTTTTGCCAGACTTTCATTGTGGGAAAAAAGTGATTTTCTCGGCGAGTTAAGCATTTTGAGTAATTTACCGATTGCTTTCAGAACGGCTTGCATTGAAATTTCCTATTTTTTGCCAGACTTTCATTGTGGGAAAAAAGTGATTTTCTCGGCGAGTTCAGCATTTTGAGTAATTTACCGATTGGTTTCAGAACAGCTTGCATTAAAAATTACTATTTTTTGCCAGACATTCATTGTGGAACAAAAGTGATTTTCTCGGCGAGATAAGCATTTTGAGTAATTTGCCGATTGCTTTCAGAACGACTTGCATTGAAATTTACTATTTTTTGCCAGGCATTCATTGTGGAACAAAAGTGATTTTCTCGGCGAGTTAAGCATTTTGAGTAATTTGCCGATTGCTTTCAGAACGGCTTGCATTGTAATTTACTATTTTTTGCCAGACTTTCATTGTGGGAAAAAAGTGATTTTCTCGGCGAGTTAAGCATTTTGAGTAATTTACCGATTGGTTTCAGAACAGCTTGCATTAAAAATTACTATTTTTTACCAGACATTCATTGTGGAACAAAAGTGATTTTCTCGGCGAGTTAAGGATTTTGAGTAATTTGCCGATTGCTTTCAGAACGGCTGCATTGAAATTTACTATTTTTTGCCAGACTTTCATTGTGGGAAAAAAGTGATTTTCTCGGCGAGTTCAGCATTTTGAGTAATTTACCGATTGGTTTCAGAACAGCTTGCATTAAAAATTACTATTTTTTGCCAGGCATTCATTGTGGAACAAAAGTGATTTTCTCGGCGAGATAAGCATTTTGAGTAATTTGCCGATTGCTTTCAGAACGACTTGCATTGAAATTTACTATTTTTTGCCAGGCATTCATTGTGGAACAAAAGTGATTTTCTCGGCGAGTTAAGCATTTTGAGTAATTTGCCGATTGCTTTCAGAACGGCTTGCATTGTAATTTACTATTTTTTGCCAGACTTTCATTGTGGGAAAAAAGTGATTTTCTCGGCGAGTTAAGCATTTTGAGTAATTTACCGATTGGTTTCAGAACAGCTTGCATTAAAAATTACTATTTTTTACCAGACATTCATTGTGGAACAAAAGTGATTTTCTCGGCGAGTTAAGGATTTTGAGTAATTTGCCGATTGCTTTCAGAACGGCTGCATTGAAATTTACTATTTTTTGCCAGACATTCATTGTGGGAATAAAACTAATTTTCTCGGCGAGTTAAGCATTTTGAGTAATTTGCCGATTGATTTCAGAACGGCTTGCATCACAATTAACTATTTTTTGCCAGGCATTCATTGTGGAACAAAAGTGATTTTCTCGGCGAGTTAAGCATTTTGAGTAATTTGCCGATTGGTTTCAGAACGGCTTGCATCACAATTAACTATTTTTAGCCAGGCATTCATTGTGGAACAAAAGTGATTTTCTCGGCGAGTTAAGCATTTTGAGTAATTTGCCGATTGTTTTCAGAACGGCTGCATTGAAATTTACTATTTTTTGCCAGACATTCATTGTGGGAATAAAACTAATTTTCTCGGCGAGTTAAGCATTTTGAGTAATTTGCCGATTGCTTTCAGAACGGCTGCATTGAAATTTACTAATTTTTGCCAGACATTCATTGTGGGAATAAAACTAATTTTCTCGGCGAGTTAAACATTTTGAGTAATTTGCCGATTAGTTTCAGAACGGCTTGCATCACAATTAACTATTATTTGCCAGGCATTCATTGTGGGAAACAAGTGATTTGCTCCGCGAGTTAGGCATTTTGAGTAATTTACCGATTGGTTTCTGAACAGCTTGCATTGAAATTTACTATTTTATGCCAGACATTCATTGTGGGAAAAAAGTGATTTGCTCGGTGAGTTAAGCATTTTGAGTAATTTACCGATTGGTTTCAGAACAGCTTGCATTAAAAATTAGCATTTTTGCCAGACATTCATTGTGGAACAAAAGTGATTTTCTCGGCGAGTTAAGCATTTTGAGTAATTTGCCGATTGTTTTCAGAACGGCTGCATTGAAATTTACTATTTTTTGCCAGGCATTCATTGTAGAACAAAAGTGATTTTCTCGGCGAGTTCAGCATTTTGAGTAATTTGCCGATTTGTTTCAGAACGGCTTGCACACAATTAACTATTTTTTGCCAGACTTTCATTGTGGGAATAAAGTGATTTTCTCGGCGAGTTAAGCATTTTGAGTAATTTACCGATTGCTTTCAGAACGGCTTGCATTGAAATTTACTATTTTTTGCCAGGCTTTCATTGTGGGAAAAAAGTGATTTTCTCGGCGAGTTCAGCATTTTGAGTAATTTACCGATTGGTTTCAGAACAGCTTGCATTAAAAATGACTATTTTTTGCCAGCCATTCATTGTGGAACAAAAGTGATTTTCTCGGCGAGTTAAGCATTTTGAGTAATTTGCCGATTGCTTTCAGAACGGCTGCATTGAAATTTACTATTTTTTGCCAGACATTCATTGTGGGAATAAAACTAATTTTCTCGGCGAGTTAAGCATTTTGAATAATTTGCCGATTGGTTTCAGAACGGCTTGCATCACAATTAACTATTTTTTGCCAGGCATTCATTGTGGAACAAAAGTGATTTTCTCGGCGAGTTAAGCATTTTGAGTAATTTGCCGATTGATTTCAGAACGGCTTGCATCACAATTAACTATTTTTTGCCAGGCATTCATTGTGCAACAAAAGTGATTTTCTCGGCGAGTTCAGCATTTTGAGTAATTTACCGATTGGTTTCAGAACAGCTTGCATTAAAAATTACTATTTTTTGCCAGACATTCATTGTGGAACAAAAGTTATTTTCTCGGCGAGTTAAGCATTTTGAGTAATTTGCCGATTGCTTTTAGAATGGCTTGCATTGAAATTTACTATTTTTTGCCAGGCATTCATTGTGGAACAAAAGTGATTTTCTCGGCGAGTTCAGCATTTTGAGTAATTTGCCGATTTGTTTCAGAGCGGCTTGCATCACAATTACCTATTTTTTGCCAGACATTCATTGTGGAACAAAAGTGATTTTCTCGGCGAGTTAAGCATTTTCAGTAATTTGCCGATTGCTTTCAGAACGGCTTGCATTGAAATTTACTATTTTTTGCCAGGCATTCATTGTGGAACAAAAGAGATTTTCTCGGCGAGTTCAGCATTTTGAGTAATTTGCCGATTTGTTTCAGAACGGCTTGCATCACAATTAACTATTTTTTGCCAGGCGTTCATTGTGGAACAAAAGTGATTTTCTCGGCGAGTTAAGCATTTTGAGTAATTTGCCGATTGTTTTCAGAACGGCTGCATTGAAATTTACTATTTTTTGCCAGACATTCATTGTGGGAATAAAACTAATTTTCTCGGCGAGTTAAGCATTTTGAATAATTTGCCGATTGGTTTCAGAACGGCTTGCATCACAATTAACTATTTTTTGCAGGCATTCATTGTGGAACAAATGTGATTTTCTCGGCGAGTTAAGCATTTTGAGTAATTTACCGATTGGTTTCAGAACAGCTTGCATTAAAAATTACTATTTTTTGCCAGACATTCATTGTGGAACAAAAGTGATTTTCTCGGCGAGTTAAGCATTTTGAGTAATTTGCCGATTGCTTTCAGAACGGCTTGCATTGTAATTTACTATTTTTTGCCAGACTTTCATTGTGGGAAAAAAGTGATTTTCTCGGCGAGTTAAGCATTTTGAGTAATTTGCCGATTGCTTTCAGAACGGCTTGCATTGTAATTTACTATTTTTTGCCAGACTTTCATTGTGGGAAAAAAGTGATTTTCTCGGCGAGTTAAGCATTTTGAGTAATTTACCGATTGGTTTCAGAACAGCTTGCATTAAAAATTACTATTTTTTACCAGACATTCATTGTGGAGCAAAAGTGATTTTCTCGGCGAGTTAAGCATTTTGAGTAATTTGCCGATTGCTTTCAGAACGGCTGCATTGAAATTTACTATTTTTTGCCAGACATTCATTGTGGGAATAAAACTAATTTTCTCGGCGAGTTAAGCATTTTGAATAATTTGCCGATTGGTTTCAGAACGGCTTGCATCACAATTAACTATTTTTTGCCAGGCATTCATTGTGGAACAAAAGTGATTTTCTCGGCGAGTTAAGCATTTTGAGTAATTTGCCGATTGATTTCAGAACGGCTTGCATCACAATTAACTATTTTTTGCCAGGCATTCATTGTGGAACAAAAGTGATTTTATCGGCGAGTTAAGCATTTTGAGTAATTTGCCGATTGGTTTCAGAACGGCTTGCATCACAATTAACTGTTTTTTGCCAGGCATTCATTGTGGAACAAAAGTGATTTTCTCGGCGAGTTAAGAATTTTCAGTAATTTGCCGATTGCTTTCAGAACGGCTTGCATTGAAATTTACTATTTTTTGCCAGGCATTCATTGTGGAACAAAAGTGATTTTATCGGCGAGTTAAGCATTTTGAGTAATTTGCCGATTGGTTTCAGAACGGCTTGCATCACAATTAACTGTTTTTTGCCAGGCATTCATTGTGGAACAAAAGTGATTTTCTCGGCGAGTTAAGAATTTTGAGTAATTTGCCGATTGCTTTCAGAACGGCTGCATTGAAATTTACTAATTTTTGCCAGACATTCATTGTGGGAATAAAACTAATTTTCTCGGCGAGTTAAGCATTTTGAGTAATTTGCCGATTGGTTTCAGAACGTCTTGCATCAAAATTAACTATTTTTTGCCAGACATTCATTGTGGGAAACAAGTGATTTTCTCGGCGAGTTAAGCATTTTGAGTAATTTGCCGATTGGTTTCAGAACGGCTTGCATCACAATTAACTATTTTTTGCCAGGCATTCATTGTGGAACAAAAGTGATTTTCTCGGCGAGTTAAGCATTTTGAGTAATTTACCGATTGGTTTCAGAACGGCTTGAATTGAAATTTACTATTTTTAGCCAGACATTCATTGTGGCACAAAAGTGATTTTCTCGGCGAGTTAAGCATTTTGAGTAATTTACCGATTGCTTTCAGAACGGCTTGCATTGAAATTTACTATTTTTTGCCAGACTTTCATTGTGGGAAAAAAGTGATTTTCTCGGCGAGTTCAGCATTTTGAGTAATTTACCGATTGGTTTCAGAACAGCTTGCATTAAAAATTACTATTTTTTGCCAGCCATTCATTGTGGAACAAAAGTGATTTTCTCGGCGAGTTAAGCATTTTGAGTAATTTGCCGATTGCTTTCAGAACGGCTGCATTGAAATTTACTATTTTTTGCCAGACATTCATTGTGGAAATAAAACTAATTTTCTCGGCGAGTTAAGCATTTTGAATAATTTGCCGATTGGTTTCAGAACGGCTTGCATCACAATTAACTATTTTTTGCCAGGCATTCATTGTGGAACAAAAGTGATTTTCTCGGCGAGTTAAGCATTTTGAGTAATTTGCCGATTGATTTCAGAACGGCTTGCACCACAATTAACTATTTTTTGCCAGGCATTCATTGTGCAACAAAAGTGATTTTCTCGGCGAGTTAAGCATTTTGAGTAATTTGCCGATTGTTTACAGAACGGCTGCATTGAAATTTACCATTTTTTGCCAGACATTCATTGTGGGAATAAAACTAATTTTCTCGGCGAGTTAAGCATTTTGAGTAATTTGCCGATTGGTTTCAGAACGTCTTGCATCACAATTAACTATTTTTTGCCAGGCGTTCATTGTGGAACACAAGTGATTTTCACGGCGAGTTAAGCATTTTGAGCAATTTGCCGATTGGTTTCAGAACGCCTTGCATTGAAATTTACTATTTTTTGCCAGACATTCATTGTGGGAAAAAGGTGATTTTCTCAGCGAGTTAAGCATTTTGAGTAATTTGCCGATTGATTTCAAAACGGCTTGCATCACAATTATCTTTTTTTTGCCAGGCATTGATTGTGGAACAAAAGTGATTTTCTCGGCGAGTTAAGCATTTTGAGTAATTTGCCGATTGGTTTCAGAACGGCTTGCATTACAGTTAACTATTTTTTGCCAGGCATTGATTGTGGAACAAAAGTGATTTTCTCGGCGAGTTAAGCATTTTGAGTAATTTGCCGATTGGTTTCAGAACTGCTTGCATCACAATTAACTATTTTTTGCCAGGCGTTCATTGTGGAAGACAAGTGATTTTCTCGGCGAGTTAAGCATTTTGAGTAATTTGCCGATTGGTTTCAGAACGGCTTGCATCACAATTAACTATTTTTTGCCAGGCATTCATTGTGGAACAAAAGTGATTTTCTCGGCGAGTTAAGCATTTTGAGTAATTTACCGATTGGTTTCAGAACGGCTTGAATTGAAATTTACTATTTTTAGCCAGACATTCATTGTGGCACAAAAGTGATTTTCACGGCGAGTTAAGCATTTTGAGCAATTTGCCGATTGGTTTCAGAACGGCTTGCATTGAAATTTACTATTTTTTGCCAGACTTTCATTGTGGAACAAAAGTGATTTTCTCGGCGAGTTAAGCATTTTGAGTAATTTGCCGATTGCTTTCAGAACGGCTTGCATTGAAATTTACTATTTTTTGCCAGGCATTCATTGTGGAACAAAAGTGATTTTCTCGGCGAGTTAAGCATTTTGAGTAATTTGCCGATTGCTTTCAGAACGGCTTGCATTGTAATTTACTATTTTTTGCCAGACTTTCATTGTGGGAAAAAAGTGATTTTCTCGGCGAGTTAAGCATTTTGAGTAATTTACCGATTGGTTTCAGAACAGCTTGCATTAAAAATTACTATTTTTTACCAGACATTCATTGTGGAACAAAAGTGATTTTCTCGGCGAGTTAAGGATTTTGAGTAATTTGCCGATTGCTTTCAGAACGGCTGCATTGAAATTTACTATTTTTTGCCAGACATTCATTGTGGGAATAAAACTAATTTTCTCGGCGAGTTAAGCATTTTGAATAATTTGCCGATTGGTTTCAGAACGGCTTGCATCACAATTAACTATTTTTTGCCAGGCATTCATTGTGGAACAAAAGTGATTTTCTCGGCGAGTTAAGCATTTTGAGTAATTTGCCGATTGGTTTCAGAACGGCTTGCATCACAATTAACTATTTTTTGCCAGGCATTCATTGTGGAACAAAAGTGATTTTCTCGGCGAGTTAAGCATTTTGAGTAATTTGCCGATTGTTTTCAGAACGGCTGCATTGAAATTTACTATTTTTTGCCAGACATTCATTGTGGGAATAAAACTAATTTTCTCGGCGAGTTAAGCATTTTGAGTAATTTGCCGATTGCTTTCAGAACGGCTGGCATCACAATTAACTATTTTTTGCCAGGCATTCATTGTGGAACAAAAGTGATTTTCTCGGCGAGTTAAGCATTTTGAGTAATTTGCCGATTGCTTTCAGAACGGCTTGCATTACAGTTAACTATTTTTTGCCAGGCATTGATTGTGGAACAAAAGTGATTTTCTCGGCGAGTTAAGCATTTTGAGTAATTTGCCGATTGGTTTCAGAACTGCTTGCATCACAATTAACTATTTTTTGCCAGGCGTTCATTGTGGAAGACAAGTGATTTTCTCGGCGAGTTAAGCATTTTGAGTAATTTGCCGATTGGTTTCAGAACGGCTTGCATCACAATTAACTATTTTTTGCCAGGCATTCATTGTGGAACAAAAGTGATTTTCTCGGCGAGTTAAGCATTTTGAGTAATTTACCGATTGGTTTCAGAACGGCTTGAATTGAAATTTACTATTTTTAGCCAGACATTCATTGTGGCACAAAAGTGATTTTCACGGCGAGTTAAGCATTTTGAGCAATTTGCCGATTGGTTTCAGAACGGCTTGCATTGAAATTTACTATTTTTTGCCAGACTTTCATTGTGGAACAAAAGTGATTTTCTCGGCGAGTTAAGCATTTTGAGTAATTTGCCGATTGCTTTCAGAACGGCTTGCATTGAAATTTACTATTTTTTGCCAGGCATTCATTGTGGAACAAAAGTGATTTTCTCGGCGAGTTAAGCATTTTGAGTAATTTGCCGATTGCTTTCAGAACGGCTTGCATTGTAATTTACTATTTTTTGCCAGACTTTCATTGTGGGAAACAAGTGATTTGCTCGGCGAGTTAGGCATTTTGAGTAATTTACCGATTGGTTTCTGAACAGCTTGCTTTGAAATTTACTATTTTATGCCAGACATTCATTGTGGAACAAAAGTGATTTTCTCGGCGAGTTAAGCATTTTGAGTAATTTGCCGATTGTTTTCAGAACGGCTGCATTGAAATTTACTATTTTTTGCCAGACATTCATTGTGGGAATAAAACTAATTTTCTCGGCGAGTTAAGCATTTTGAGTAATTTGCCGATTGCTTTCAGAACGGCTGGCATCACAATTAACTATTTTTTGCCAGGCATTCATTGTGGAACAAAAGTGATTTTCTCGGCGAGTTAAGCATTTTGAGTAATTTGCCGATTGCTTTCAGAACGGCTGCATTGAAATTTACTAATTTTTGCCAGACATTCATTGTGGGAACAAAAGTGATTTTCTCGGCGAGTTAAGCATTTTGAGTAATTTGCCGATTGGTTTCAGAACGTCTTGCATCAAAATTAACTATTTTTTGCCAGACATTCATTGTGGGAAACAAGTGATTTGCTCGGCGAGTTAAGCATTTTGAGTAATTTGCCGATTAGTTTCAGAACGGCTTGCATCACAATTAAATATTATTTGCCAGGCATTCATTGTGGGAAACAAGTGATTTGCTCGGCGAGTTAGGCATTTTGAGTAATTTACCGATTGGTTTCTGAACAGCTTGCTTTGAAATTTACTATTTTATGCCAGACATTCATTGTGGAACAAAAGTGATTTTCTCGGCGAGTTAAGCATTTTGAGTAATTTGCCGATTGTTTTCAGAACGGCTGCATTGAAATTTACTATTTTTTGCCAGACATTCATTGTGGGAATAAAACTAATTTTCTCGGTGAGTTAAGCATTTTGAATAATTTGCCGATTGGTTTCAGAACGGCTTGCATCACAATTAACTATTTTTTGCCAGGCATTCATTGTAGAACAAAAGTGATTTTCTCGGCGAGTTCAGCATTTTGAGTAATTTGCCGATTTGTTTCAGAACGGCTTGCATCACAATTAACTATTTTTTGCCAGGCGTTCATTGTGCAACACAAGTGATTTTCACGGCGAGTTAAGCATTTTGAGCAATTTGCCGATTGGTTTCAGAACGGCTTGCATTGAAATTTACTATTTTTTGCCAGACATTCATTGTGGGAAAAAGGTGATTTTCTCAGCGAGTTAAGCATTTTGAGTAATTTGCCGATTGCTTTCAGAACGGCTTGCATTGAAATTTACTATTTTTTGCCAGGCATTCATTGTGGAACAAAAGTGATTTTCTCGGCGAGTTAAGCATTTTGAGTAATTTGCCGATTGTTTTCAGAACGGATGCATTGAAATTTACTATTTTTTGCCAGACATTCATTGTGGGAATAAAAATAATTTTCTCGGCGAGTTAAGCATTTTGAATAATTTGCCGATTGGTTTCAGAACGGCTTGCATCACAATTAACTATTTTTTGCAGGCATTCATTGTGGAACAAATGTGATTTTCTCGGCGAGTTAAGCATTTTGAGTAATTTACCTATTGGTTTCAGAACAGCTTGCATTAAAAATTACTATTTTTTGCCAGACATTCATTGTGGAACAAAAGTGATTTTCTCGGCGAGTTAAGCATTTTGAGTAATTTGCCGATTGCTTTCAGAACGGCTGCATTGAAATTTACTATTTTTTGCCAGGCATTCATTGTGGAACAAATGTGATTTTCTCGGCGAGTTAAGCATTTTGAGTAATTTGCCGATTGCTTTCAGAACGGCTTGCATTGAAATTTACTATTTTTTGCCAGGCATTCATTGTGGAACAAAAGTGATTTTCTCGGCGAGTTAAGCATTTTGAGTAATTTGCCGATTGTTTTCAGAACGGCTGCATTGAAATTTACTATTTTTTGCCAGACATTCATTGTGGGAATAAAAATAATTTTCTCGGCGAGTTAAGCATTTTGAATAATTTGCCGATTGGTTTCAGAACGGCTTGCATTGTAATTTACTATTTTTTCCCAGACTTTCATTGTGGGAAAAAAGTGATTTTCTCGGCGAGTTAAGCATTTTGAGTAATTTACCGATTGGTTTCAGAACAGCTTGCATTAAAAATTACTATTTTTTACCAGACATTCATTGTGGAACAAAAGTGATTTTCTCGGCGAGTTAAGCATTTTGAGTAATTTGCCGATTGGTTTCAGAACGGCTTGCATCACAATTAACTATTTTTTGCCAGGCATTCATTGTGGAACAAAAGTGATTTTCTCGGCGAGTTAAGAATTTTCAGTAATTTGCCGATTGCTTTCAGAACGGCTTGCATTGAAATTTACTATTTTTTGCCAGGCATTCATTGTGGAACAAAAGTGATTTTCTCCGCGAGTTAAGCATTTTGAGTAATTTGCCGATTGCTTTCAGAACGGCTGCATTGAAATTTACTAATTTTTGCCAGACATTCATTGTGGGAATAAAACTAATTTTCTCGGCGAGTTAAGCATTTTGAGTAATTTGCCGATTGGTTTCAGAACGTCTTGCATCAAAATTAACTATTTTTTGCCAGACATTCATTGTGGGAAACAAGTGATTTTCTCGGCGAGTTAAGCATTTTGAGTAATTTGCCGATTGGTTTCAGAACGGCTTGCATCACAATTAACTATTTTTTGCCAGGCATTCATTGTGGAACAAAAGTGATTTTCTCGGCGAGTTAAGCATTTTGAGTAATTTACCGATTGGTTTCAGAACGGCTTGAATTGAAATTTACTATTTTTAGCCAGACATTCATTGTGGCACAAAAGTGATTTTCACGGCGAGTTAAGCATTTTGAGCAATTTGCCGATTGGTTTCAGAACGGCTGGCATTGAAATTTACTATTTTTTGCCAGACTTTCATTGTGGGAATAAAGTGATTTTCTCGGCGAGTTAAGCATTTTGAGTAATTTGCCGATTGCTTTCAGAACGGCTTGCATTGAAATTTACTATTTTTTGCCAGACTTTCATTGTGGGAAAAAAGTGATTTTCTCGGCGAGTTCAGCATTTTGAGTAATTTACCGATTGGTTTCAGAACAGCTTGCATTAAAAATTACTATTTTTTGCCAGCCATTCAATGTGGAACAAAAGTGATTTTCTCGGCGAGTTAAGCATTTTGAGTAATTTGCCGATTGCTTTCAGAACGGCTGCATTGAAATTTACTATTTTTTGCCAGACATTCATTGTGGGAATAAAACTAATTTTCTCGGCGAGTTAAGCATTTTGAATAATTTGCCGATTGGTTTCAGAACGGCTTGCATCACAATTAACTATTTTTTGCCAGGCATTCATTGTGGAACAAAAGTGATTTTCTCGGCGAGTTAAGCATTTTGAGTAATTTGCCGATTGATTTCAGAACGGCTTGCACCACAATTAACTATTTTTTGCCAGGCATTCATTGTGCAACAAAAGTGATTTTCTCGGCGAGTTAAGCATTTTGAGTAATTTGCCGATTGTTTACAGAACGGCTGCATTGAAATTTACCATTTTTTGCCAGACATTCATTGTGGGAATAAAACTAATTTTCTCGGCGAGTTAAGCATTTTGAGTAATTTGCCGATTGGTTTCAGAACGTCTTGCATCACAATTAACTATTTTTTGCCAGGCGTTCATTGTGGAACACAAGTGATTTTCACGGCGAGTTAAGCATTTTGAGCAATTTGCCGATTGGTTTCAGAACGGCTTGCATTGAAATTTACTATTTTTTGCCAGACATTCATTGTGGGAAAAAGGTGATTTTCTCAGCGAGTTAAGCATTTTGAGTAATTTGCCGATTGATTTCAAAACGGCTTGCATCACAATTATCTTTTTTTTGCCAGGCATTGATTGTGGAACAAAAGTGATTTTCTCGGCGAGTTAAGCATTTTGAGTAATTTGCCGATTGGTTTCAGAACGGCTTGCATCACAGTTAACTATTTTTTGCCAGGCATTGATTGTGGAACAAAAGTGATTTTCTCGGCGAGTTAAGCATTTTGAGTAATTTGCCGATTGGTTTCAGAACGGCTTGCATTGAAATTTACTATTTTTTGCCAGACTTTCATTGTGGAACAAAAGTGATTTTCTCGGCGAGTTAAGCATTTTGAGTAATTTGCCGATTGCTTTCAGAACGGCTTGCATTGAAATTTACTATTTTTTGCCAGGCATTCATTGTGGAACAAAAGTGATTTTCTCGGCGAGTTAAGCATTTTGAGTAATTTGCCGATTGCTTTCAGAACGGCTTGCATTGTAATTTACTATTTTTTGCCAGACTTTCATTGCGGGAAAAAGGTGATTTTCTCGGCGAGTTAAGCATTTTGAGTAATTTACCGATTGGTTTCAGAACAGCTTGCATTAAAAATTACTATTTTTTACCAGACATTCATTGTGGAACAAAAGTGATTTTCTCGGCGAGTTAAGGATTTTGAGTAATTTGCCGATTGCTTTCAGAACGGCTGCATTGAAATTTACTATTTTTTGCCAGACATTCATTGTGGGAATAAAACTAATTTTCTCGGCGAGTTAAGCATTTTGAATAATTTGCCGATTGGTTTCAGAACGGCTTGCATCACAATTAACTATTTTTTGCCAGGCATTCATTGTGGAACAAAAGTGATTTTCTCGGCGAGTTAAGCATTTTGAGTAATTTGCCGATTGATTTCAGAACGGCTTGCATCACAATTAACTATTTTTTGACAGGCATTCATTGTGGAACAAAAGTGATTTTCTCGGCGAGTTAAGCATTTTGAGTAATTTGCCGATTGGTTTCAGAACGGCTTGCATCACAATTAACTATTTTTTGCCAGGCATTCATTGTGGAACAAAAGTGATTTTCTCGGCGAGTTAAGCATTTTGAGTAATTTGCCGATTGTTTTCAGAACGGCTGCATTGAAATTTACTATTTTTTGCCAGACATTCATTGTGGGAATAAAACTAATTTTCTCGGTGAGTTAAGCATTTTGAATAATTTGCCGATTGGTTTCAGAACGGCTTGCATCACAATTAACTATTTTTTGCCAGGCATTCATTGTAGAACAAAAGTGATTTTCTCGGCGAGTTCAGCATTTTGAGTAATTTGCCGATTTGTTTCAGAACGGCTTGCATCACAATTAACTATTTTTTGCCAGGCGTTCATTGTGCAACACAAGTGATTTTCACGGCGAGTTAAGCATTTTGAGCAATTTGCCAATTGGTTTCAGAACGGCTTGCATTGAAATTTACTATTTTTTGCCAGACATTCATTGTGGGAAAAAGGTGATTTTCTCAGCGAGTTAAGCATTTTGAGTAATTTGCCGATTGCTTTCAGAACGGCTTGCATTGAAATTTACTATTTTTTGCCAGGCATTCATTGTGGAACAAAAGTGATTTTCTCGGCGAGTTAAGCATTTTGAGTAATTTGCCGATTGTTTTCAGAACGGCTGCATTGAAATTTACTATTTTTTGCCAGACATTCATTGTGGGAATAAAAATAATTTTCTCGGCGAGTTAAGCATTTTGAATAATTTGCCGATTGGTTTCAGAACGGCTTGCATCACAATTAACTATTTTTTGCAGGCATTCATTGTGGAACAAATGTGATTTTCTCGGCGAGTTAAGCATTTTGAGTAATTTACCTATTGGTTTCAGAACAGCTTGCATTAAAAATTACTATTTTTTGCCAGACATTCATTGTGGAACAAAAGTGATTTTCTCGGCGAGTTAAGCATTTTGAGTAATTTGCCGATTGCTTTCAGAACGGCTTGCATTGTAATTTACTATTTTTTCCCAGACTTTCATTGTGGGAAAAAAGTGATTTTCTCGGCGAGTTAAGCATTTTGAGTAATTTACCGATTGGTTTCAGAACAGCTTGCATTAAAAATTACTATTTTTTACCAGACATTCATTGTGGAACAAAAGTGATTTTCTCGGCGAGTTAAGCATTTTGAGTAATTTGCCGATTGCTTTCAGAACGGCTGCATTGAAATTTACTATTTTTTGCCAGACATTCATTGTGGGAATAAAACTAATTTTCTCGGCGAGTTAAGCATTTTGAATAATTTGCCGATTGGTTTCAGAACGGCTTGCATCACAATTAACTATTTTTTGCCAGGCATTCATTGTGGAACAAAAGTGATTTTCTCGGCGAGTTAAGCATTTTGAGTAATTTGCCGATTGATTTCAGAACGGCTTGCATCACAATTAACTATTTTTTGCCAGGCATTCATTGTGGAACAAAAGTGATTTTCTCGGCGAGTTAAGCATTTTGAGTAATTTGCCGATTGGTTTCAGAACGGCTTGCATCACAATTAACTATTTTTTGCCAGGCATTCATTGTGGAACAAAAGTGATTTTCTCGGCGAGTTAAGAATTTTCAGTAATTTGCCGATTGCTTTCAGAACGGCTTGCATTGAAATTTACTATTTTTTGCCAGGCATTCATTGTGGAACAAAAGTGATTTTCTCCGCGAGTTAAGCATTTTGAGTAATTTGCCGATTGCTTTCAGAACGGCTGCATTGAAATTTACTAATTTTTGCCAGACATTCATTGTGGGAATAAAACTAATTTTCTCGGCGAGTTAAGCATTTTGAGTAATTTGCCGATTGGTTTCAGAACGTCTTGCATCAAAATTAACTATTTTTTGCCAGACATTCATTGTGGGAAACAAGTGATTTTCTCGGCGAGTTAAGCATTTTGAGTAATTTGCCGATTGGTTTCAGAACGGCTTGCATCACAATTAACTATTTTTTGCCAGGCATTCATTGTGGAACAAAAGTGATTTTCTCGGCGTGTTAAGCATTTTGAGTAATTTACCGATTGGTTTCAGAACGGCTAGAATTGAAATTTACTATTTTTAGCCAGACATTCATTGTGGCACAAAAGTGATTTTCACGGCGAGTTAAGCATTTTGAGCAATTTGCCGATTGGTTTCAGAACGGCTGGCATTGAAATTTACTATTTTTTGCCAGACTTTCATTGTGGGAATAAAGTGATTTTCTCGGCGAGTTAAGCATTTTGAGTAATTTACCGATTGCTTTCAGAACGGCTTGCATTGAAATTTACTATTTTTTGCCAGACTTTCATTGTGGGAAAAAAGTGATTTTCTCGGCGAGTTCAGCATTTTGAGTAATTTACCGATTGGTTTCAGAACAGCTTGCATTAAAAATTACTATTTTTTGCCAGCCATTCATTGTGGAACAAAAGTGATTTTCTCCGCGAGTTAAGCATTTTGAGTAATTTGCCGATTGCTTTCAGAACGGCTGCATTGAAATTTACTAATTTTTGCCAGACATTCATTGTGGGAATAAAACTAATTTTCTCGGCGAGTTAAGCATTTTGAGTAATTTGCCGATTGGTTTCAGAACGTCTTGCATCAAAATTAACTATTTTTTGCCAGACATTCATTGTGGGAAACAAGTGATTTTCTCGGCGAGTTAAGCATTTTGAGTAATTTGCCGATTGGTTTCAGAACGGCTTGCATCACAATTAACTATTTTTTGCCAGGCATTCATTGTGGAACAAAAGTGATTTTCTCGGCGTGTTAAGCATTTTGAGTAATTTACCGATTGGTTTCAGAACGGCTTGAATTGAAATTTACTATTTTTAGCCAGACATTCATTGTGGCACAAAAGTGATTTTCACGGCGAGTTAAGCATTTTGAGCAATTTGCCGATTGGTTTCAGAACGGTTGGCATTGAAATTTACTATTTTTTGCCAGACTTTCATTGTGGGAATAAAGTGATTTTCTCGGCGAGTTAAGCATTTTGAGTAATTTACCGATTGCTTTCAGAACGGCTTGCATTGAAATTTACTATTTTTTGCCAGACTTTCATTGTGGGAAAAAAGTGATTTTCTCGGCGAGTTCAGCATTTTGAGTAATTTACCGATTGGTTTCAGAACAGCTTGCATTAAAAATTACTATTTTTTGCCAGCCATTCATTGTGGAACAAAAGTGATTTTCTCGGCGAGTTAAGCATTTTGAGTAATTTGCCGATTGCTTTCAGAACGGCTGCATTGAAATTTACTATTTTTTGCCAGACATTCATTGTGGGAATAAAACTAATTTTCTCGGCGAGTTAAGCATTTTGAATAATTTGCCGATTGGTTTCAGAACGGCTTGCATCACAATTAACTATTTTTTGCCAGGCATTCATTGTGGAACAAATGTGATTTTCTCGGCGAGTTAAGCATTTTGAGTAATTTGCCGATTGATTTCAGAACGGCTTGCATCACAATTAACTATTTTTTGCCAGGCATTCATTGTGCAACAAAAGTGATTTTCTCGGCGAGTTAAGCATTTTGAGTAATTTGCCGATTGTTTACAGAACGGCTGCATTGAAATTTACCATTTTTTGCCAGACATTCATTGTGGGAATAAAACTAATTTTCTCGGCGAGTTAAGCATTTTGAATAATTTGCCGATTGGTTTCAGAACGGCTTGCATCACAATTAACTATTTTTTTGCAGGCATTCATTGTGGAACAAAAGTGATTTTCTCGGCGAGTTCAGCATTTTGAGTAATTTACCGATTGGTTTCAGAACAGCTTCCATTAAAAATTACTATTTTTTGCCAGACATTCATTGTGGAACAAAAGTTATTTTCTCGGCGAGTTAAGCATTTTGAGTAATTTGCCGATTGCTTTTAGAATGGCTTGCATTGAAATTTACTATTTTTTGCCAGGCATTCATTGTGGAACAAAAGTGATTTTCTCGGCGAGTTCAGCATTTTGAGTAATTTGCCGATTTGTTTCAGAGCGGCTTGCATCACAATTACCTATTTTTTGCCAGACATTCATTGTGGGAAAAAGGTGATTTTCTCAGCGAGTTAAGCATTTTGAGTAATTTGCCGATTGATTTCAGAACGGCTTGCATTAAAATTAAATAAGTTTTTGCCAGACATTCATTGTGGAACAAAAGTGATTTTCTCGGCGAGTTAAGCATTTTGAGCAGTTTGCCGATTGGTTTCAGAACGGCTTGCATTGAAATTTACTATTTTTTGCCAGACTTTCATTGTGGCACAAAAGTGATTTTCACGGCGAGTTAAGCATTTTGAGCAATTTGCCGATTGGTTTCAGAACGGCTTGCATTGAAATTTACTATTTTTTGCCAGACTTTCATTGTGGGAAAAAAGTGATTTTCTCAGCGAGTTAAGCATTTTGAGTAATTTACCGATTGGTTTCAGAACAGCTTGCATTAAAAATTACTATTTTTTGCCAGACATTCATTGTGGAACAAAAGTGATTTTCTCGGCGAGTTCAGCATTTTGAGTAATTTGCCGATTGGTTTCAGAACGGCTTGCATCACAATTAACTATTTTTTGCCAGGCATTCATTGTGGAACAAAAGTGATTTTCTCGGCGAGTTAAGCATTTTGAGTAATTTGCCGATTGCTTTCAGAACGGCTTGCATTGAAATTTACTATTTTTTGCCAGACATTCATTGTGGGAAAAAAGTAATTTTCTCGGCAAGTTAAGCATTTTGAGCAATTTGCCGATTGGCTTCTGAACGGCTTGCATTGAAATTTAGTATTTTATGCCAGACATTCATTGTGAGAAAAAAGTGATTTGCTCGGCGAGTTAAGCATTTTGAGTAATTTACCGATTGGTTTCAGAACAGCTTGCATTAAAAATTACTATTTTTTGCCAGACATTCATTGTGGAACAAAAGTTATTTTCTCGGCGAGTTAAGCATTTTGAGTAATTTGCCGATTGCTTTTAGAATGGCTTGCATTGAAATTTACTATTTTTTGCCAGGCATTCATTGTGGAACAAAAGTGATTTTCTCGGCGAGTTCAGCATTTTGAGTAATTTGCCGATTTGTTTCAGAACGGCTTGCATCACCATTAACTATTTTTTGCCAGGCGTTCATTGTGGAACACAAGTGATTTTCACGGCGAGTTAAGCATTTTGAGCAATTTGCAGATTGCTTTCAGAACGGCTTGCATCGTAATTTACTATTTTTTTGCCAGACATTCATTGTGGAACAAAAGTGATTTTCTCGGCGAGTTAAGCATTTTGAGCAATTTGCCGATTGGTTTCAGAACGTCTTGCATCAAAATTAACTATTTTTTGCCAGGCATTCATTGTGGAACAAAAGTGATTTTCTCGGCGTGTTAAGCATTTTGATTAATTTACCGATTGGTTTCAGAACGGCTTGAATTGAAATTTACTATTTTTAGCCAGACATTCATTGTGGCACAAAAGTTATTTTCACGGCGAGTTAAGCATTTTGAGCAATTTGCCGATTGGTTTCAGAACGGCTGGCATTGAAATTTACTATTTTTTGCCAGCCATTCATTGTGAAACAAAAGTGATTTTCTCGGCGAGTTAAGCATTTTGAGTAATTTGCCGATTGCTTTCAAAACGGCTGCATTGAAATTTACTATTTTTTGCCAGACATTCATTGTGGGAATAAAACTAATTTTCTCGGCGAGTTAAGCATTTTGAATAATTTGCCGATTGGTTTCAGAACGGCTTGCATCACAATTAACTATTTTTTGCCAGGCATTCATTGTGGAACAAATGTGATTTTCTCGGCGAGTTAAGCATTTTGAGTAATTTGCCGATTGATTTCAGAACGGCTTGCATCACAATTAACTATTTTTTGCCAGGCATTCATTGTGCAACAAAAGTGATTTTCTCGGCGAGTTAAGCATTTTGAGTAATTTGCCGATTGTTTACAGAACGGCTGCATTGAAATTTACCATTTTTTGCCAGACATTCATTGTGGGAATAAAACTAATTTTCTCGGCGAGTTAAGCATTTTGAATAATTTGCCGATTGGTTTCAGAACGGCTTGCATCACAATTAACTATTTTTTTGCAGGCATTCATTGTGGAACAAAAGTGATTTTCTCGGCGAGTTCAGCATTTTGAGTAATTTACCGATTGGTTTCAGAACAGCTTGCATTAAAAATTACTATTTTTTGCCAGATATTCATTGTGGAACAAAAGTTATTTTCTCGGCGAGTTAAGCATTTTGAGTAATTTGCCGATTGCTTTTAGAATGGCTTGCATTGAAATTTACTATTTTTTGCCAGGCATTCATTGTGGAACAAAAGTGATTTTCTCGGCGAGTTCAGCATTTTGAGTAATTTGCCGATTTGTTTCAGAGCGGCTTGCATCACAATTACCTATTTTTTGCCAGACATTCATTGTGGGAAAAAGGTGATTTTCTCAGCGAGTTAAGCATTTTGAGTAATTTGCCGATTGATTTCAGAACGGCTTGCATTAAAATTAATAAGTTTTTGCCAGACATTCATTGTGGAACAAAAGTGATTTTCTCGGCGAGTTAAGCATTTTGAGCAGTTTGCCGATTGGTTTCAGAACGGCTTGCATTGAAATTTACTATTTTTTGCCAGACTTTCATTGTGGCACAAAAGTGATTTTCACGGCGAGTTAAGCATTTTGAGCAATTTGCCGATTGGTTTCAGAACGGCTTGCATTGAAATTTACTATTTTTTGCCAGACTTTCATTGTGGGAAAAAAGTGATTTTCTCAGCGAGTTAAGCATTTTGAGTAATTTACCGATTGGTTTCAGAACAGCTTGCATTAAAAATTACTATTTTTTGCCAGACATTCATTGTGGAACAAAAGTGATTTTCTCGGCGAGTTCAGCATTTTGAGTAATTTGCCGATTGGTTTCAGAACGGCTTGCATCACAATTAACTATTTTTTGCCAGGCATTCATTGTGGAACAAAAGTGATTTTCTCGGCGAGTTAAGCATTTTGAGTAATTTGCCGATTGCTTTCAGAACGGCTTGCATTGAAATTTACTATTTTTTGCCAGACATTCATTGTGGGAAAAAAGTAATTTTCTCGGCAAGTTAAGCATTTTGAGCAATTTGCCGATTGGCTTCTGAACGGCTTGCATTGAAATTTAGTATTTTATGCCAGACATTCATTGTGAGAAAAAAGTGATTTGCTCGGCGAGTTAAGCATTTTGAGTAATTTACCGATTGGTTTCAGAACAGCTTGCATTAAAAATTACTATTTTTTGCCAGACATTCATTGTGGAACAAAAGTTATTTTCTCGGCGAGTTAAGCATTTTGAGTAATTTGCCGATTGCTTTTAGAATGGCTTGCATTGAAATTTACTATTTTTTGCCAGGCATTCATTGTGGAACAAAAGTGATTTTCTCGGCGAGTTCAGCATTTTGAGTAATTTGCCGATTTGTTTCAGAACGGCTTGCATCACCATTAACTATTTTTTGCCAGGCGTTCATTGTGGAACACAAGTGATTTTCACGGCGAGTTAAGCATTTTGAGCAATTTGCAGATTGCTTTCAGAACGGCTTGCATCGTAATTTACTATTTTTTTGCCAGACATTCATTGTGGAACAAAAGTGATTTTCTCGGCGAGTTAAGCATTTTGAGCAATTTGCCGATTGGTTTCAGAACGTCTTGCATCAAAATTAACTATTTTTTGCCAGGCATTCATTGTGGAACAAAAGTGATTTTCTCGGCGTGATAAGCATTTTGAGTAATTTACCGATTGGTTTCAGAACGGCTTGAATTGAAATTTACTATTTTTAGCCAGACATTCATTGTGGCACAAAAGTTATTTTCACGGCGAGTTAAGCATTTTGAGCAATTTGCCGATTGGTTTCAGAACGGCTGGCATTGAAATTTACTATTTTTTGCCAGCCATTCATTGTGAAACAAAAGTGATTTTCTCGGCGAGTTAAGCATTTTGAGTAATTTGCCGATTGCTTTCAAAACGGCTGCATTGAAATTTACTATTTTTTGCCAGACATTCATTGTGGGAATAAAACTAATTTTCTCGGCGAGTTAAGCATTTTGAATAATTTGCCGATTGGTTTCAGAACGGCTTGCATCACAATTAACTATTTTTTGCCAGGCATTCATTGTGGAACAAATGTGATTTTCTCGGCGAGTTAAGCATTTTGAGTAATTTGCCGATTGATTTCAGAACGGCTTGCATCACAATTAACTATTTTTTGCCAGGCATTCATTGTGCAACAAAAGTGATTTTCTCGGCGAGTTAAGCATTTTGAGTAATTTGCCGATTGTTTACAGAACGGCTGCATTGAAATTTACCATTTTTTGCCAGACATTCATTGTGGGAATAAAACTAATTTTCTCGGCGAGTTAAGCATTTTGAATAATTTGCCGATTGGTTTCAGAACGGCTTGCATCACAATTAACTATTTTTTTGCAGGCATTCATTGTGGAACAAAAGTGATTTTCTCGGCGAGTTCAGCATTTTGAGTAATTTACCGATTGGTTTCAGAACAGCTTGCATTAAAAATTACTATTTTTTGCCAGACATTCATTGTGGAACAAAAGTTATTTTCTCGGCGAGTTAAGCATTTTGAGTAATTTGCCGATTGCTTTTAGAATGGCTTGCATTGAAATTTACTATTTTTTGCCAGGCATTCATTGTGGAACAAAAGTGATTTTCTCGGCGAGTTCAGCATTTTGAGTAATTTGCCGATTTGTTTCAGAGCGGCTTGCATCACAATTACCTATTTTTTGCCAGACATTCATTGTGGGAAAAAGGTGATTTTCTCAGCGAGTTAAGCATTTTGAGTAATTTGCCGATTGATTTCAGAACGGCTTGCATTAAAATTAAATAAGTTTTTGCCAGACATTCATTGTGGAACAAAAGTGATTTTCTCGGCGAGTTAAGCATTTTGAGCAGTTTGCCGATTGGTTTCAGAACGGCTTGCATTGAAATTTACTATTTTTTGCCAGACTTTCATTGTGGCACAAAAGTGATTTTCACGGCGAGTTAAGCATTTTGAGCAATTTGCCGATTGGTTTCAGAACGGCTTGCATTGAAATTTACTATTTTTTGCCAGACTTTCATTGTGGGAAAAAAGTGATTTTCTCAGCGAGTTAAGCATTTTGAGTAATTTACCGATTGGTTTCAGAACAGCTTGCATTAAAAATTACTATTTTTTGCCAGACATTCATTGTGGAACAAAAGTGATTTTCTCGGCGAGTTCAGCATTTTGAGTAATTTGCCGATTGGTTTCAGAACGGCTTGCATCACAATTAACTATTTTTTGCCAGGCATTCATTGTGGAACAAAAGTGATTTTCTCGGCGAGTTAAGCATTTTGAGTAATTTGCCGATTGCTTTCAGAACGGCTTGCATTGAAATTTACTATTTTTTGCCAGACATTCATTGTGGGAAAAAAGTAATTTTCTCGGCAAGTTAAGCATTTTGAGCAATTTGCCGATTGGCTTCTGAACGGCTTGCATTGAAATTTAGTATTTTATGCCAGACATTCATTGTGAGAAAAAAGTGATTTGCTCGGCGAGTTAAGCATTTTGAGTAATTTACCGATTGGTTTCAGAACAGCTTGCATTAAAAATTACTATTTTTTGCCAGACATTCATTGTGGAACAAAAGTTATTTTCTCGGCGAGTTAAGCATTTTGAGTAATTTGCCGATTGCTTTTAGAATGGCTTGCATTGAAATTTACTATTTTTTGCCAGGCATTCATTGTGGAACAAAAGTGATTTTCTCGGCGAGTTCAGCATTTTGAGTAATTTGCCGATTTGTTTCAGAACGGCTTGCATCACCATTAACTATTTTTTGCCAGGCGTTCATTGTGGAACAAAAGTGATTTTCACGGCGAGTTAAGCATTTTGAGCAATTTGCAGATTGCTTTCAGAACGGCTTGCATCGTAATTTACTATTTTTTGCCAGACATTCATTGTGGAACAAAAGTGATTTTCTCGGCGAGTTAAGCATTTTGAGCAATTTGCCGATTGGTTTCAGAACGGCTTGCATTGAAATTTAGTATTTTATGCCAGACATTCATTGTGAGAAAAAAGTGATTTGCTCGGCGAGTTAAGCATTTTGAGTAATTTACCGATTGGATTCAGAACAGCTTGCATTGAAATTTACTATTTTTTGCCAGGCATTCATTGTGGAACAAAAGTGATTTTCTCGGCGAGTTAAGCATTTTGAGTAATTTGCCGATTGTTTTCAGAACGGCTGCATTGAAATTTACTATTTTTTGCCAGACATTCATTGTGGGAATAAAACTAATTTTCTCGGCGAGTTAAGCATTTTGAATAATTTGCCGATTGGTTTCAGAACGGCTTGCATCACAATTAACTATTTTTTGACAGGCATTCATTGTGGGAATAAAACTAATTTTCTCGGCGAGTTAAGCATTTTGAATAATTTGCCGATTGGTTTCAGAACGGCTTGCATTGTAATTTACTATTTTTTCCCAGACTTTCATTGTGGGAAAAAAGTGATTTTCTCGGCGAGTTAAGCATTTTGAGTAATTTGCCGATTTGTTTCAGAACGGCTTGCATCATAATTAACTATTTTTTGCCAGACATACATTGTGGGAAAAAGGTGATGTTCTCAGCGAGTTAAGCATTTTGAGTAATTTGCCGATTGATTTCAGAACGGCTTGCATTAAAATTAAATAAGTTTTTGCCAGACATTCATTGTGGAACAAAAGTGATTTTCTCGGCGAGTTAAGCATTTTGAGCAGTTTGCCGATTGGTTTCAGAACGGCTTGCATTGAAATTTACTATTTTTTGCCAGACTTTCATTGTGGCACAAAAGTGATTTTCACGGCGAGTTAAGCATTTTGAGCAATTTGCCGATTGGTTTCAGAACGGCTTGCATCACAATTAACTATTTTTTGCAGGCATTCATTGTGGAACAAAAGTGATTTTCTCAGCGAGTTAAGCATTTTGAGTAATTTGCCGATTGATTTCAGAACGGCTTGCATTAAAATTAACTAGCTTTTGCCAGACATTCATTGTGGGAAACAAGTGATGTTCTCGGCGAGTTAAGCATTTTGAGTAATTTGCCGATTGGTTTCAGAACCGCTTGCATTAAAAATTACTATTTTTTGCTAGACATTCATTGTGGAACAAAAGTGATCTTCTCGGCGAGTTAAGCATTTTGAGTAATTTGCCGATTGCTTTCAGAACGGCTTGCATTGAAATTTACTATTTTTTGCCAGGCATTCATTGTGCAACAAAAGTGATTTTCTCGGCGAGTTAAGCATTTTGAGTAATTTGCCGATTGTTTACAGAACGGCTGCATTGAAATTTACCATTTTTTGCCAGACATTCATTGTGGGAATAAAACTAATTTTCTCGGTGAGTTAAGCATTTTGAATAATTTGCCGATTGGTTTCAGAACGGCTTGCATCACAATTAACTATTTTTTGCCAGGCATTCATTGTGGAACAAAAGTGATTTTCTCGGCGAGTTCAGCATTTTGAGTAATTTGCCGATTTGTTTCAGAACGGCTTGCATCATAATTAACTATTTTTTGCCAGGCGTTCATTGTGGAACACAACTGATTTTCACGGCGAGTTAAGCATTTTGAGCAATTTGCCGATTGGTTTCAGAACGGCTTGCATTGAAATTTACTATTTTTTGCCAGACTTTCATTGTGGCACAAAAGTGATTTTCACGGCGAGTTAAGCATTTTGAGCAATTTGCCGATTGGTTTCAGAACGGCTTGCATTAAAATTTACTATTTTTTGCCAGACTTTCATTGTGGGAAAAAAAGTGATTTTCTCAGCGAGTTAAGCATTTTGAGTAATTTACCGATTGGTTTCAGAACAGCTTGCATTAAAAATTACTATTTTTTGCCAGACATTCATTGTGGAACAAAAGTGATTTTCTCGGCGAGTTCAGCATTTTGAGTAATTTGCCGATTGGTTTCAGAACGGCTTGCATCACAATTAACTATTTTTTGCCAGGCATTCATTGTGGAACAAAAGTGATTTTCTCGGCGAGTTAAGCATTTTGAGTAATTTGCCGATTGCTTTCAGAACGGCTTGCATTGAAATTTACTATTTTTTGCCAGACATTCATTGTGGGAAAAAAGTAATTTTCTCGGCAAGTTAAGCATTTTGAGCAATTTGCCGATTGGCTTCTGAACGGCTTGCATTGAAATTTAGTATTTTATGCCAGACATTCATTGTGAGAAAAAAGTGATTTGCTCGGCGAGTTAAGCATTTTGAGTAATTTACCGATTGGTTTCAGAACAGCTTGCATTAAAAATTACTATTTTTTGCCAGACATTCAGTGTGGAACAAAAGTTATTTTCTCGGCGAGTTAAGCATTTTGAGTAATTTGCCGATTGCTTTTAGAATGGCTTGCATTGAAATTTACAATTTTTGCCAGGCATTCATTGTGGAACAAAAGTGATTTTCTCGGCGAGTTCAGCATTTTGAGTAATTTGCCGATTTGTTTCAGAACGGCTTGCATCACCATTAACTATTTTTTGCCAGGCGTTCATTGTGGAACAAAAGTGATTTTCTCGGCGAGTTAAGCATTTTGAGCAATTTGCCGATTGGTTTCAGAACGGCTTGCATTGAAATTTAGTATTTTATGCCAGACATTCATTGTGAGAAAAAAGTGATTTGCTCGGCGAGTTAAGCATTTTGAGTAATTTACCGATTGGTTTCAGAACAGCTTGCATTAAAAATTACTATTTTTTGCCAGACATTCATTGTGGAACAAAAGTTATTTTCTCGGCGAGTTAAGCATTTTGAGTAATTTGCCGATTGCTTTTAGAATGGCTTGCATTGAAATTTACTATTTTTTGCCAGGCATTCATTGTGGAACAAAAGTGATTTTCTCGGCGAGTTAAGCATTTTGAGTAATTTGCCGATTGTTTTCAGAACGGCTGCATTGAAATTTACTATTTTTTGCCAGACATTCATTGTGGGAATAAAACTAATTTTCTCGGCGAGTTAAGCATTTTGAATAATTTCCCGATTGGTTTCAGAACGGCTTGCATCACAATTAACTATTTTTTGCCAGGCATTCATTGTGGAACAAAAGTGATTTTCTCGGCGAGTTCAGCATTTTGAGTAATTTGCCGATTTGTTTCAGAACGGCTTGCATCATAATTAACTATTTTTTGCCAGACATTCATTGTGGGAAAAAGGTGATGTTCTCAGCGAGTTAAGCATTTTGAGTAATTTGCCGATTGATTTCAGAACGGCTTGCATTAAAATTAAATAAGTTTTTGCCAGACATTCATTGTGGAACAAAAGTGATTTTCTCGGCGAGTTAAGCATTTTGAGCAGTTTGCCGATTGGTTTCAGAACGGCTTGCATTGAAATTTACTATTTTTTGCCAGACTTTCATTGTGGCACAAAAGTGATTTTCACGGCGAGTGAAGCATTTTGAGCAATTTGCCGATTGGTTTCAGAACGGCTTGCATCACAATTAACTATTTTTTGCAGGCATTCATTGTGGAACAAAAGTGATTTTCTCAGCGAGTTAAGCATTTTGAGTAATTTGCCGATTGATTTCAGAACGGCTTGCATTAAAATTAACTAGCTTTTGCCAGACATTCATTGTGGGAAACAAGTGATGTTCTCGGCGAGTTAAGCATTTTGAGTAATTTACCGATTGGTTTCAGAACCGCTTGCATTATAAATTACTATTTTTTGCCAGACATTCATTGTGGAACAAAAGTGATTTTCTCGGCGAGTTAAGCATTTTGAGTAATTTGCCGATTGCTTTCAGAACGGCTTGCATCACAATTAACTATTTTTTGCCAGGCATTCATTGTGGAACAAAAGTGATTTTCTCGGCGAGTTCAGCATTTTGAGTAATTTGCCGATTTGTTTCAGAACGGCTTGCATCATAATTAACTATTTTTTGCCAGGCGTTCATTGTGGAACACAAGTGATTTTCACGGCGAGTTAAGCATTTTGAGCAATTTGCCGATTGGTCTCAGAACGGCTTGCATTGAAATTTACTATTTTATGCCAGACATTCATTGTGGGGAAAAAGGTGATTTTCTCAGCGAGTTAAGCATTTTGAGTAATTTGCCGATTGATTTCAGAACGGCTTGCATCACAATTAACTTTTTTTTGCCAGGCATTGATTGTGGAACAAAACTGATTTTCTCGGCGAGTTAAGCATTTTGAGTAATTTGCCGATTGGTTTCAGAACGGCTTGCATCACAGTTAACTATTTTTTGCCAGGCATTGATTGTGGAACAAAAGTGATTTTCTCGGCGAGTTAAGCATTTTGAGTAATTTGCCGATTGGTTTCAGAACGGCTTGCATCACAATTAACTATTTTTTGCCAGGCGTTCATTGTGGAAGACAAGTGATTTTCTCGGCGAGTTAAGCATTTTGAGTAATTTAAGGATTGGTTTGAGAACGGCTTGCATCACAATTAACTATTTTTTGCCAGGCATTCATAGTGGAACAAAAGTGATTTTCTCGGCGAGTTAAGCATTTTGAGTAATTTACCGATTGGTTTCAGAACGGCTTGAATTGAAATTTACAATTTTTTGCCAGACATTCATTGTGGCACAAAAGTGATTTTCACGGCGAGTTCAGCATTTTGAGCAATTTGCCGATTGGTTTCAGAACGGCTTGCATTGAAATTTACTACTTTTTGCCAGACTTTCATTGTGGGAAAAAAGTGATTTTCTCGGCGAGTTAAGCATTTTGAGTAATTTACCGATTGCTTTCAGAACGGCTTGCATTGAAATTTACTATTTTTTGCCAGACTTTCATTGTGGGGAAAAAAGCGATTTTCTCGGCGAGTTAAGCATTTTGAGTAATTTGCCGATTGCTTTTAGAATGGCTTGCATTGAAATTTACTATTTTTTGCCAGGCATTCATTGTGGAACATAAGTGATTTTCTCGGCGAGTTAAGCATTTTGAGTAATTTGCCGATTGTTTTCAGAACGGCTGCATTGAAATTTACTATTTTTTGCCAGAAATTCATTGTGGGAATAAAACTAATTTTCTCGGCGAGTTAAGCATTTTGAATAATTTGCCGATTGGTTTCAGAACGGCTTGCATCACAATTAACTATTTTTTTGCAGGCATTCATTGTGGAACAAAAGTGATTTTCTCGGCGAGTTCAGCATTTTGAGTAATTTACCGATTGGTTTCAGAACAGCTTGCATTAAAAATTACTATTTTTTGCCAGACATTCATTGTGGAACAAAAGTTATTTTCACGGCGAGTTAAGCATTTTGAGTAATTTGCCGATTGCTTTTAGAATGGCTTGCATTGAAATTTACTATTTTTTGCCAGGCATTCATTGTGGAACAAAAGTGATTTTCTCGGCGAGTTCAGCATTTTGAGTAATTTGCCGATTTGTTTCAGAGCGGCTTGCATCACAATGACCTATTTTTTGCCAGACATTCATTGTGGAACAAAAGTGATTTTCTCGGCGAGTTCAGCATTTTGAGTAATTTACCGATTGGTTTCAGAACAGCTTGCATTAAAAATTACTATTTTTTGCCAGACATTCATTGTGGAACAAAAGTTATTTTCACGGCGAGTTAAGCATTTTGAGTAATTTGCCGATTGCTTTTAGAATGGCTTGCATTGAAATTTACTATTTTTTGCCAGACTTTCATTGTGGCACAAATGTGATTTTCACGGCGAGTTAAGCATTTTGAGCAATTTGCCGATTGGTTTCAGAACGGCTTGCATCACAATTAACTAATTTTTGCCAGGCATTCATTGTGGAACAAAAGTGATTTTCTCGGCGAGTTAAGCATTTTGAGTAATTTACCGATTGATTTCAGAACGGCTTGCATCACAATTAACTATTTTTTGCAAGGCATTCATTGTGGAACAAAAGTGATTTTCTCGGCGAGTTAAGCAATTTGAGTAATTTGCCGATTCGTTTCAGAACGGCTTGCAATACAATTAACTATTTTTTGCCAGGCATTCATTGTGGAACAAAAGTGATTTTCTCGGCGAGTTAAGCATTTTGAGTAATTTGCAGATTGCTTTCAGAACGGCTTGCATTGAAATTTACTATTTTTTGCCAGACATTCATTGTGGGACAAAGGTGATTTTCTCGGCGAGTTAAGCAATTTGAGTAATTTGCCGATCGATTTCAGAACGGCTTGCATCACAATTAACTGTTTTTTGCCAGGCATTCATTGTGGAACAAAAGTGATTTTCTCGGCGAGTTAAGCATTTTGAGTAATTTGCCGATTGGTTTCAGAACGGCTTGCATCACAATTAACTATTTTTTGACAGGCATTCATTGTGGAACAAAAGTGATTTTCTCGGCGAGTTAAGCATTTTCAGTAAGTTGCCGATTGCTTTCAGAACGGCTTGCATTGAAATTTACTATTTTTTGCCAGACATTCATTGTGGGAAAAAAGTAATTTTCTCGGCGAGTTAAGCATTTTGAGTAATTTGCCGATTGGTTTCAGAACGGCTTGCATCACAATTAACTATTTTTTGCCAGGCATTCATTGTGGAACAAAAGTGATTTTCTCGGCGAGTTAAGCATTTTGAGTAATTTGCCGATTCTTTTCAGACCGGCTTGCAATACAATTAACTATTTTTTGCCAGACATTCATTGTGGAACCAAAGTGACTTTCTCGGCGAGTGAAGCATTTTGAGTAATTTGCCGATTGGTTTCAGAACGGCTTGCATCACAATTAACTATTTTTTGCCAGGCATTCATTGTGGAAGACAAGTGATTTTCTCGGCGAGTTAAGCATTTTGAGTAATTTAAGGATTGGTTTGAGAACGGCTTGCATCACAATTAACTATTTTTTGCCAGGCATTCATAGTGGAACAAAAGTGATTTTCTCGGCGAGTTAAGCATTTTGAGTAATTTACCGATTGGTTTCAGAACGGCTTGAATTGAAATTTACAATTTTTTGCCAGACATTCATTGTGGCACAAAAGTGATTTTCACGGCGAGTTCAGCATTTTGAGCAATTTGCCGATTGGTTTCAGAACGGCTTGCATTGAAATTTACTACTTTTTGCCAGACTTTCATTGTGGGAAAAAAGTGATTTTCTCGGCGAGTTAAGCATTTTGAGTAATTTACCGATTGCTTTCAGAACGGCTTGCATTGAAATTTACTATTTTTTGCCAGACTTTCATTGTGGGGAAAAAAGCGATTTTCTCGGCGAGTTAAGCATTTTGAGTAATTTGCCGATTGCTTTTAGAATGGCTTGCATTGAAATTTACTATTTTTTGCCAGGCATTCATTGTGGAACAAAAGTGATTTTCTCGGCGAGTTAAGCATTTTGAGTAATTTGCCGATTGTTTTCAGAACGGCTGCATTGAAATTTACTATTTTTTGCCAGAAATTCATTGTGGGAATAAAACTAATTTTCTCGGCGAGTTAAGCATTTTGAATAATTTGCCGATTGGTTTCAGAACGGCTTGCATCACAATTAACTATTTTTTTGCAGGCATTCATTGTGGAACAAAAGTGATTTTCTCGGCGAGTTCAGCATTTTGAGTAATTTACCGATTGGTTTCAGAACAGCTTGCATTAAAAATTACTATTTTTTGCCAGACATTCATTGTGGAACAAAAGTTATTTTCACGGCGAGTTAAGCATTTTGAGTAATTTGCCGATTGCTTTTAGAATGGCTTGCATTGAAATTTACTATTTTTTGCCAGGCACTCATTGTGGAACAAAAGTGATTTTCTCGGCGAGTTCAGCATTTTGAGTAATTTGCCGATTTGTTTCAGAGCGGCTTGCATCACAATGACCTATTTTTTGCCAGACATTCATTGTGGAACAAAAGTGATTTTCTCGGCGAGTTCAGCATTTTGAGTAATTTACCGATTGGTTTCAGAACAGCTTGCATTAAAAATTACTATTTTTTGCCAGACATTCATTGTGGAACAAAAGTTATTTTCACGGCGAGTTAAGCATTTTGAGTAATTTGCCGATTGCTTTTAGAATGGCTTGCATTGAAATTTACTATTTTTTGCCAGACTTTCATTGTGGCACAAAAGTGATTTTCACGGCGAGTTAAGCATTTTGAGCAATTTGCCGATTGGTTTCAGAACAGCTTGCATTGAAATTTACTATTTTTTGCCAGACATTCATTGTGGAACAAAAGTTATTTTCTCGGCGAGTTAAGCATTTTGAGTAATTTGCCGATTGATTTCAGAACGGCTTGCTTCACAATTAACTAATTTTTGCCAGGCATTCATTGTGGAACAAAAGTGATTTTCTCGGCGAGTTAAGCATTTTGAGAAATTTGCCGATTGATTTCAGAACGGCTTGCATCACAATTAACTATTTTTTGCAAGGCATTCATTGTGGAACAAAAGTGATTTTCTCGGCGAGTTAAGCAATTTGAGTAATTTGCCGATTCGTTTCAGAACGGCTTGCAATACAATTAACTATTTTTTGCCAGGCATTCATTGTGGAACAAAAGTGATTTTCTCGGCGAGTTAAGCATTTTGAGTAATTTGCAGATTGCTTTCAGAACGGCTTGCATTGAAATTTACTATTTTTTGCCAGACATTCATTGTGGGACAAAGGTGATTTTCTCGGCGAGTTAAGCAATTTGAGTAATTTGCCGATCGATTTCAGAACGGCTTGCATCACAATTAACTGTTTTTTGCCAGGCATTCATTGTGGAACAAAAGTGATTTTCTCGGCGAGTTAAGCATTTTGAGTAATTTGCCGATTGGTTTCAGAACGGCTTGCATCACAATTAACTATTTTTTGACAGGCATTCATTGTGGAACAAAAGTGATTTTCTCGGCGAGTTAAGCATTTTCAGTAAGTTGCCGATTGCTTTCAGAACGGCTTGCATTGAAATTTACTATTTTTTGCCAGACATTCATTGTGGGGAAAAAGTAATTTTCTCGGCGAGTTAAGCATTTTGAGTAATTTGCCGATTGGTTTCAGAACGGCTTGCATCACAATTAACTATTTTTTGCCAGGCATTCATTGTGGAACAAAAGTGATTTTCTCGGCGAGTTAAGCATTTTGAGTAATTTGCCGATTCTTTTCAGACCGGCTTGCAATACAATTAACTATTTTTTGCCAGACATTCATTGTGGAACCAAAGTGACTTTCTCGGCGAGTGAAGCATTTTGAGTAATTTGCCGATTGGTTTCAGAACGGCTTGCATCACAATTAACTATTTTTTGCCAGGCATTCATTGTGGAACAAAAGTGATTTTTTCGGCGAGTTAAGCATTTTGAGTAATTTGCCGATTGATTTCAGAACGGCTTGCATCACAATTAACTATTTTTTGCAAGGCATTCATTGTGGAACAAAAGTGATTTTCTCGGCGAGTTAAGCAATTTGAGTAATTTGCCGATTCGTTTCAGAACGGCTTGCAATACAATTAACTATTTTTTGCCAGGCATTCATTGTGGAACAAAAGTGATTTTCTCGGCGAGTTAAGCATTTTGAGTAATTTGCAGATTGCTTTCAGAACGGCTTGCATTGAAATTTACTATTTTTTGCCAGACATTCATTGTGGGAAAAAGGTGATTTTCTCGGCGAGTTAAGCAATTTGAGTAATTTGCCGATCGATTTCAGAACGGCTTGCATCACAATTAACTATTTTTTTAACCAGGCATTCATTGTGGAACAAAAGTGATTTTCTCGGCGAGTTAAGCATTTTGAGCAATTTGCCGATTG